>NC_088328.1:7007500-7282500 GCF_036884655.1 Musa acuminata AAA Group
GTAATAGTGTAAAGTTCTCATTATAGAAATTAAGTGAATGAATTAAGAACGTCCGAAAAATGATTTTACTAAGTTCATACATTCGGACGCATTTTTGCCATATATTTTTCAAATACACTCATGAAAATAACACATGCTTATCATCATGTATAACTTAAAATCTCCTGCATAAAATTGTCAATCATGGTATCCAAATATTTAATATTACATCATTATGCATTTCTTCAAATCAAACATGATTTTATTTAATCAAAATCAAGAAATAACAATGGAAATCAACATGATACATATTATTACTTCTTCACCACATATAGCATGATTTCATATTTTCAATCAAAATCATTTTATTTGTTTATCATAAAATATGTATTTTTCATGATTATTTTCAAACTACTAGCATGATCATAATTTTTGTATTTTTATTTTTTAAACATGTAATTATTAAAAATAATTTTCTAAACAAAATAAGAAAGAAAATGTATCATGGAAAGCATCATGTTATTTCAAAATAAATTAGGGGGATTTTAATTACCTTTTTTTTTTTGTTGGTAAGTAAAACAAATATTATTACAGATTTCGATTACCTCATCATTGAAAGCGGTTAAAGCGTAGTTTGCCACCTCGCCTTTCTGTTGGGAAATCGTGGGGGCGACATCAGATACGCAGCGGAAGAACAAGAAAATAAAATCCCTGATTTCCAAAGAGATGTTCGTCGTGCGAAGATTGGTGCGCAAAATCCGCGAAACTTAAAACTGCGTATAGAGTAGATTGTGTTACCTAGAGAGATCGTATATCCCTATTTCCTTACAGATCTTTAGGAGAGGGTGAAGGAGGTCAAGCGTCCTTCTCTCTAGAGGTGATCCACATAGCAGGGCTGCGACGATGCTCCTCAAAACTCCAGGCCTGCTCTGAGGTGGAGAGGGGAAAGAGAATAGGAGAGGCAAGCAAAAGCTCTAGCCTATGAGGTTCTGAATCCCTCCTATTTATAGAGGTCCCCTGTCAAACCCTAATGGGTCCTCCTGTAGTGGGTATTGGATCTACATTCAATAAGACAAGGGCTCCGTCGGATATCTTATATCCAAACCTCTACTCATCGTAGTGCCTACCATATGTGTGTGACCCTCTAGGCCCAATATCGAGCTGGCCGTAAATCATACCTGTCAGAACTCCTTCTAACTCAGTGAATTATTATCTCTGTAATAATTCACTTGACTCATTGACTACGGACGTACTAGGCCACTACGTCGTAGTCCCCAAACGATACAGGGGAATCCAATCCATTGGACCTATCTGTCCTCAGTTACCGTGTACCTATAATCCCTCATCCATCTAATATCCCAAAGACCGTATATCGAGCATGGTGCTGTCAGGCCCATACGGTTTCTACTCGAGTCTCGCTCTAATCGGATTCTCCCGGAGAACTCTTTCTCTCTCAACCCGAATGACCCTGGCCAGGGATTTGTCTGAGCAAGAACACATGGGATATTCCTCTCATGACGCCGAGAGTGGATGATCCTCTATCGACACTCAATAGCCCTCGTAAGGTCGACTACCACTCCCAATGACCAGCTGTACTAGATCTGGGACAACCAAACCTATAAGTCTGGTATCAAAGAGTGGAGCACTCATACAGGACATCCTTGGTGTCTCAAGTCTAAGGACCAGATACACCACTAGGACTACGGAATCGCTGTCTGACAATAAGGCATCATCAACCATCCAGCATTCCGTAAGTGGATCAATCAGTGAACTCATTCTCCAATGAGCACCTGTACTGTATCCCTAGTGTCCCTACACGAGCAGCTATGAGACCAGTTGCATCCATCATATGGACGGGTATATAGCACACCAGTCTGTCCGGTTATCACGATGTCCCTCTCGAGTATCCTATGATCGGGATTATTTAGGATATGTGTTTAAAGGTGAATCGATCTCATTATCGTGATCTCATCACGATCCGATTCCTATTGCACAAATCCAAGGACATCACAATATATATATGCATTTATGTAATAGTTATAAAGTGATATACGCCAAAATATAATAAGCAAAAAGATTCTGTATCAAGTCACATGTGCCATCACTTATGTGATTGGCTTGCTGGGCACCTATGATAGTAATCTCCTACTTGACCTAAAGCCAATCACCTATGTGTCTGATCCCCATCAGACCCCTGTGACGCTCAAAGACAATTTGAGACAACGGCTTTGTCAGTGGATCTGCAATATTATCTTCGGATGAAACTCTTTCCACTACTACATCTCCTCGGGTTACGATCTCTTTGATAAGCTGGAACCTCCTTAGAACACTTCTGATGAGACCCGGGTTCCCTTATTTGAGTAATCGCCCCATAGTTGTCGCAATATAAGGAAGTCGGCTCCTTGTTACTCGGCACGACTCCCAAATCTGTGATGAACTTCTTCACCCAGACTCCCTCCTTTGCTGCATCTGATGCAGCAATGTACTCCGCCTCTGTGATCGAGTCAGTAGTAGTATCTTGCTTGGAACTCTTCCAGCACACTGCTCCTCCATTCAAGGTGTACATATACCTTGAATTTGACTTGCTATCATCAACATCAGACTGAAAACTTGAGTCTGTGTAGCCTTCAACCTTAAGGCTATTACCTACATATACTAGTAAAAGATCCTTAGTCCTTCTCAAGTACTTAAGGATACACTTTACTGCTTTCCAGTGCTCCAAGCCTGGATCCGCCTGATACCTGCTCATGACACTCAGAGCATATGCTATATCAGGCCTAGTACATAGCATGGCATACATGATAGATCCTATTGCTGAGGCATAAGGTGTCATAAGGTGACATACTCGTAGAAAGCGATATCCCATGTCTCATCGGTATGAGACCTCTCTTGAAATTTTTCATGCCAAACCATTTGACAATAGTTTCTATGTACCTGGACTGGAACAAGCCAAGCATCCTCTTAGATCTATCTCTATAGATTCTAATCCCCAAGGTATAGGATGCTTCCCCTAAGTCCTTCATGGAGAAGTGTCTAGATAACCAAGCCTTTACTATGGATAGCATTCCTACGTCATTCCCAATGATTAGGATGTCATCCACATATAACACCAAAAAGGTGATAACGCTCCCACTTACCTTCTTGTACACACAAGGCTCATCTTTGTTCTTAACGAAGTCATAAGATATGATTGCCTCATCAAATCTTATGTTCCAATTTCGGGAAGCTTGCTTTAGTCCATAAATGGATCTAAGCAACCTACACACCTTATCTGGGCAGTTCTTGGATACAAATCCCTCAGGTTGCATCATATACACCTCCTCCTCGAGGTTCCCATTGAGGAATGCGGTTTTCACATCCATCTGCCAGATCTCATAATCATAGTGTGCTGCAATAGCCAATAGAATTCTGATGGATTTTAGCATTTCTACGGGTGAGAAGGTTTCGTCGTAGTCAACACCTTACCTTTGACGATACCCCTTAGCCCCTAGCCTTGCTTTATAGGTCTCTACCTTTCCATCTACTCCGATCTTTTTCTTAAAGATCCACTTGCAACCGATGGGTACAATACCTTCGGGCGCATCAACTAGGTTCCAAACCTTATTGGAGTATATAGAATCCATCTCAGAATTCATGGCTTCTTGCCACTTCTTGGAGTCTATACTCATAATAGCCTCCTCGTAGGTCTGAGGATCAATATCCTCAACATCCTCTCCTCTAATATGTGCCACATATCTCTCAGGAGGATGGGATACTCTATCAAACCTACGTAAAGTTGAAACTTGTGTATTAGGTATCTGAACAGACTCGGGTTGTAGAGTGGTGCTTGAGCTTGGTTCTCCAACCTTGTTTAACTCTATCATGCTCCCACTATCTCCGCCAAGAATGTGTTCCTTCTCAAGGAACACTACTCTCTTAGCTACAAAGACCTTTTGGTCCTCGAGATGATAGAAATAATACCCACAAGTTTCCTTGGGATATCCCACAAATTTGCATCGCTCTGTCCTCGATTCTAACATATCGGGGTTGTGTCTTTTAACGTGGGCAGGGCAGCCCCAAATCTTAATAACTTTAACATCAGGCTTCTTCCCTTTCCATATCTCATATGGTGTAGACACTACCGACTTAGTTGGAACTCTGTTCAGAAGTTAAGCTGCGGTCTCTATGGCATATCCCTAGAATAAGATGGGTAGGTCAGCGAAACTCATCATGGACCGTACCATGTCTAATAGCGTACGATTTCTCCTTTCAGAGATACCATTGAGCTGAGGTGTATAAGGAGGTGTCCATTGGGATAATATCCCATGGTCCTTGAGGAACTGAGTAAACTCTATACTTAAGCACTCACCTCCTCGATCTGATCGAAGAGTTTTGATACTCTTTCCAGTCTAGTTCTCTACCTCATTCTTCTATTCTTTGAATTTCTCAAAGGCCTCGGACTTGTACTTCATTAAGTACACATATCCATACCTTGAGAAAGCATTAGTAAATGTAATGAAGTAGGAGTAACCACCAATGGCATGAGTTGACATGGGTCCACATACATCACTATGTATGAGTTCCAATAGCTCAGTGGCTCTCTCTCCAGTTCCACTAAATGGAGAGTTGGTCAGTTTTCCACGAAGGCAAGGCTCACAAGTTGCATATGACACATAGTCGAATGGATCTAGATATCCATCATTTAGCAACTTTTGAATCCTTCTTTCATGGATGTGACCTAGCCTACAATGCCACAGGTATGCATTATTCATCTCATCTCGTTTCCTTTTGGACACATTTACATTCATGATATGTGGAGTAGTGTCTAACATAAATAAACCATTATGCAATGTTCCTTTCGTGATGATCTTATCATCTAATAATATCGAACAATAATTGTTCTCAAAAACTAATTTATATCCACTAACTGTCAAACATGAAATGGAGATAATATTTTTGATAATAGAAGGAACAAAATAACATGCATCTAATGCAATAAAAGCTCCACTAGGCAGATGTAGGGCGACCTCGCCAATAGCTACTACAGCAACTTTTGCTCCATTACCCATCTTGAGGTCCATCTCGCCTCTCTCTAGTCTCCTAGGCCTTGCCAGAACCTGTAACGAATTGTATATATGATAAGCACTACCGGTATCCAATACCATGTGTTATCATAAGAGTCTAACAAATGAAGACTGATCATGAATGTACTTGAAGCTTCATTAAGCTTTTGTTTCGCCCTTTCTGCAAGGTACTCTTTGCAGTTCCTCTTCCAATGCCCATCTTTGCCACAATGGAAGCACTGGCCTTTGTCCTTCGCTGGGTCTTTCTTAGCAACTTTTGCTTTACCTGGTCTGCCCTTGCCCTTTCCCTTCTTAAGGGACCTTTCTGCTTTCCTTTTCTTTCTGGTCTCACCAGTATAGAGAACTGGCTTCTCTTTCTTAATAGTACTCTCTACCTCCCTCAACATATTGAGGAGCTCTGGGAGAGTCACCTCAAGCTTGTTCATATTAAAATTCATTATGAACTGTGAAAAGGAATCTGGTAGGGACTGAAGCACAATGTCCACACACAAGTTATCCTCTAGGACCATTCCTAGACCTGTGAGTTTCTCTATCCACTCAATCATCTTTAGGACATGGTTCTAAACTGGTGTCCCCTCAATCATCCTAGCGCGGAAGAGACTCTTGGATATCTCAAATCGTTGATTCCTTCCCTGTTCCTCAACCAATTTACGGACATGTAGGAGAATGGATATGGCATCCATCTTTTCATGTTGTCTCTGTAACTCAGGAGTCATAGAGCCCAACATATAACACTGAGCAAAAGTGGAGTCATCAATGTACTTCACGTAGCGAGCGATCTCATCCTCACTTGCCCCTTCTTCGGGCGTAAATATTATTGTATCAAGGACGTACATGATTTTCTCCGCCGTGAGAACAATTCTCAAGTTACGAAGCCAATCCGTATAATTTGGACCAGTGAGGCGGTTGACATCAAGTATACCACGTAAGGGATTTGAAAGCAACATTTTCTAAAAATAAAGATGTAGCAGAAATGAATAACATACAGATTTTGCAAGAAATAAACTATCAAGATATGGACTTCTTTCTTAATATGCTCCCACTATTCTACTAATGAGTCACGCGACACCCTCAGCACATGAAACGGAAGTCTCCGGCAGACTTCTAGTGGGGATCAGGATCCAATCAGCGTCTTAGTGTAACCTCGAGGGACTCGTCCAATCACACTAAGCCTAAAACGTAGGCAACTCTTACCGAACACAACTCCTTGTGATTCCCATCCTGTTCGGCCTCCGAATCACCATGGTCTTGAGGGACTCGACCAACCATGATGCTCGGTTAAGTCAACACCTTCGTTACAAGATGAGTCTGATTTGATGATATACCCTCGAGGGACTCGACCAAGCATACCATGCCCTCAGGTCACTGGTGACATCTCTATGTCGTAAGCAAGATAGCGAATCGCGATATAGGTGAGTCTCGAGGGACTCGACCAACTCAACCTACACCGGGAATCGGTTCCTACTTATAACGATGGAATGCCACGTGGGTCAATCTAATTGCCTCACGTTTACTGACTTAATATTATCTAGAGAGATGTTTTTATGATTTGATCTTCTAATATGACATGTCACACATATACATATTTAATATATATCTACATCGCATGCAAATATATATACATATCTAGTCGGTGTATAAGCAATCACACTAGATGATCATGGACCACAACCTAATGTGATTAGGCCCAAACCAGTAGGCCTAATCACTCACATCAAGATCTATGTGTGCAACGGTGCATCTCCATGCCCTGTGATCGTCCATCTCATCCTCGTCGGTTCCGTCGACATCTTGATGCATCGCGATCGTCCGTCTCGTGGGTCCCGTTATTGCATCCACGCTCCCGCTGCGCCTCCTCATGTGATTACAACTTAATCATAGGCATGCAGACCCAACAATAAACGAGAAATATAATGGAGGCTCGCAGACCTCATTAATAATAATCACAAGTACACACATCACACGGTCCATGATCATCCGTCCACACATCATACATCACATGTATAAATAATCATCATCATGTAGGACTACTAGATAATGATAAAAAATAATAATCAACTAAACCTTTTAATTAATTAGTATTTTATGAAATCTGGGATATATTTCTGAATTCATAGGGGTATTTTCGTAATTTGGATAAAAGATAGAAACTGGAATTTCTCAAATTTCGAGGGGCAAAACTATCTTTTGCCCAGAAAACCCTAATGCCCTACTCCCCTTTGCTGCTGCCGCCACCCTGCTGGCGGCGGCCTATGCGGCGGGGCGAGGGCGCTGCCCTCGCTTGCAGGCGGCACGCCCGTTGGCGGCGCTCCGCTGTAGGTGGGCACCCCTGCGGGCGGTTCTGCCGGCGGGGCAATGACCGCAAGCGGTGCTGCCCCTGCAGGTTGGCGCCCTATGGGCGTCGTTGCCTCCTCGGGCGGTTCTGCCTGCGGGGCAACGCCCGCAGGCGGTGCTGTCCCGCCGGGAGACCGCCCCTACGGGGGGGTTTCGCCCGCGGGAGCAGCGGCACCTCTGCCTGCGGGCTGCCAGCCCCGTCGGCCGCAAGCCTGCTGCTAGCAGGCCGCCGGCTAGCTGCTGCAAACGCAGCCCCTGTGCTGCCTGCTTGCGGCTACGCTGCACGTACGCAGATCGAGGGCAACAATTGTTGCTGCCCTTTCTCGTATTTACGTCAACGATTTTGACGTCAAAGGTTTCTTCAAAACACAACACACGCAGTTCAAAACCAGTCTATCGCACGAACAACTTGGCTTTGATACCACTGTTGGGAAATCTTGGGGGCGACATCAGATGCGTAGCGGGAGAACAAGAAAACAAAATCCCTGATTCCCAAAGAGATGTTCGTCGTCGTGCGAAGATTGGTGCGTAAAATCCGTGAAACTTAAAACTGCGTATAGAGTAGATTGTGTTACCTAGGGAGATCGTATATCCTCGTTTCCTTACAGATCTTTAGGAGAGGGTGAAGGAAGTCAAGCGTCCTCCTCTCTAGCGGTGATCCACACAGCAGGGCAGCGACGACGCTCCTCAAAACTCCAGGCCTACTCTGAGGTGGAGAGGGGAAGAAGAATAGGAGAGGCAAGCAAAGGCTCTAGCCTATGAGACTCTGAACCCCTCCTATTTATAGAGGTCCCCTGTCAAACCCTAATGGGTCCTCCTCTAGTGGGTATTGGATCTACATCCAATAAGACAAGGGCTCCGTCGGATATCTCATATCCGAACCTGTAACATCACTCTTTTGAAATTTATCAATAAGGATTTATATGTAAATTGGAGGACCTATATGTAAATATAGAAATTTCAAGGACTAAACTGTTAAGTTACGAAAAGAAAAAATAAAAAAAACCAAAAATTTCGTTTTTATCCCAACGCCTCCCAGGCTCTCTCTGTTTCTTTCGAGAAACAGAGAGAGGAGCGGTGGGGCATGGGGAGAAGAAGAGGAGAAGTAGAGGGAGAAGAGAAGAAGAGGGAAAAGAAGAGAGGAAGAAGAGGGAGAAGAGAAGAAAAGAAGAAGAAGAAGAGAGGGAAGAGGGAGAGGAAAGAGAGATAGCTGCAGCAGCTAGGGCTGCAGCACCTCTGTTTCGTGTAGGAGGAAACAGAGGAGTTCATGTGTGGGGCGTCAGGGAGGAGAAGGGAAGAAGAGGAGAAGAAGAGAAGCAGAAGAAGAAGAAGAAGAAGAAGAAGAAGAAGAAAAGAGGAGGTGGCTGCGGCAAGGGCTGCAGCGAGGAGCTGTGGAGCGTTGGGGAGGAGAAAGGAAGAAGAGGAGAAGAAGAAAAGAAGAAGAAGAGGGAAAAGAAGAGAGGAGGAAGAAGAGGGAGAAGAGAAGAATACAAGAAGAAGAAAAAGAGAGGGAAGTGGGAGAGGAGCGAGAGGTGGCAGCAGCTAGGGCTGCAGCACCTCTGTTTCCTGCAGGCAGAAACAGAGGAGACTGATAAGACCCTAAAGTCTTATCGTAAAAAGAAGAAAAGAAGGGGATGATCACTTCGAGGGGATCGGCCTCCTTGATCGCTTCGAGGGGATCGGCCCTCCTTGATCGCTTCGAGGGGATCGGCCTCCTAGGGTTTGTCAAAAGACAAAATAGTATTTGTCATAGATTAGCGAAAAGAAGCAGTTACATCTCTATTTATAGAGTTCCGATTTTAGCTAAACTAAACAGACTTAATAAATATGCAGAAAATAAAAGGAAAGCACAGAAAATAAAAGGAAAAATAAAAGGATCCTAACAATCCCGCCTCCTTCAATTCAGCCTTGTCCTCAAGGCTGAGCAGCATCAAATTCTGGAAATTTCTCCTTTAGCATGTTGTAGGACTCCCAAGTGGCATCTTCCTTTGGTAAGTTGGCCCATTGCACCAGCACTTCAGTTACAGGATGTCTGCGGTACATTACAACTCGTCGATCAAGTATGACTTGTGGTTGAGCTTGAACTTCCCCAGTAGTAGAAGTGTCTGGCAAGTGACACTGCACTAGTGCATCGTCACCCAATTTCCTTTTAAGGCATGCAACATGAAAGACTTGATGTAGTTTAGAGCTAGCAGGCAAATCCAAGCGGTAGGCCACTGGTCCAATGCGTTCTAATACCTTATAAGGCCTAAAAAACCGAGGAGATAGCTTCATGGAAGATCGAACCTTTATGGAAGTTTGCTTGTAGGGTTGAAGACGAAGGAAAACCCAATCACCTACAGTAAATTCTCGTTCACTTTGGTGTTTATCAGCTTGTTGTTTCATTCTTGCTTGTGTGTGCTGTGAGGTTATCCTTTAAAAGCTGAATAATCTTATTTCTATCCATCAATTCCTTTTCCACTTGATCAACTTTAGAAGAACCAGGTACATACTTTGTAATTGTAGGTGGGGGTTGGTCATAAACTGCTTCAAATGGAGTCATTTTAATAGAAGAATAGTAAGAGGTATTATACCACCACTCTGCCCAGGGAAGCCATTTAACCCATTCCTTCGGTTTGTCGCTAGTAAAACATCGGAGGTAATTTTCTAGGCACCTGTTTACCACTTCAGTTTGCCCATCTGTTTGTGGATGATAAGCAGTGCTCATATTCAGCTGAGTACCTTGTAAACGAAAAAGTTTTGTCCAGAAGGAGCTAGTAAAAATCTTGTCTCTGTCACTAACAATGGAACGGGGACTCCCATGCAATTTAGCTATGTTTTCCACAAAAGTACGAGCAACACTTGCAGTAGTATAAGGATATCGTAAAGCACAGAAATGAGCATACTTTGTAAGTCTATCCACAACTACAAGTATAGTACTCTTTCCTTGAGATGATGGGAGACTGTCAATGAAATCCATAGATATGTCGGTCCAAGTAGCATCAGGAATAGGGAGGGGCTGTAGTAAGCCTGGGGTGGCTACTGTCTCACTTTTGTGATGTTGGCAAACATCACATTCAGTAACAAATTTCTTGATAAAATTTTTCATACCTTTCCAGTAAAAAAGTTGTCGAACTCGCTTATAAGTGCGGAGAAATCCCGAGTGACCAGCAATTGGTGATGAATGGAACTCCTTCAGAATTATTGCTTGGCAAGAAGAATGTGGGGCAACCACTATTCGGCCTTTATAGCGCAAGTCCACCGAATCCCAACTATAATTTGAGACAGAACCTGGGGCTTCTTCTAATTTTTTAATGATGTTTTGGATCTCAGGATTATTTGACCATTCCTTTCTGATAACTTCCAAAGTCTCGCAAATAGGAATAGAAATAGCTACTAGTTCAGCTTGTTCTGGAAGGCGTGAGAGGGCATCAGCTACTAAATTCTCACTCCCCTTTTTATAAATGATCTCATATTCTTCCCCAATCTTACTAGTCAGAAAGAAGGATGGCTCATGGCGGATGTGTGTCGACTATCGAGCACTTAACAACATTACAGTGAAAGATAAATATCCTATTCCAGTAGTGGATGAACTATTGGACGAATTAGGAGGAGCTCAGGTCTTCACTAAATTGGACCTACGATCAGGCTATCATCAAATCAGAGTACATGAAGGGGATGTTCATAAAACTGCCTTCAGGACACATAATGGCCATTATGAGTTTCTAGTAATGCCTTTTGGGTTAACCAATGCGCCCTCTACCTTCCAGAGTTTAATGAATGATATATTTCGGGCTCATCTCCGTAAGTTTGTTTTGGTTTTGTTTGATGATATTTTAATATACAGTCATTCCTTAGAAAGTCATTTATTACATTTACGAACTGTCTTTAATATTCTTTGTGAGCATGGTCTTTTTGTCAAGAAATCCAAGTGCAGTTTTGGGCAACCTGAGGTTGAGTACCTCGGCCATATCATATCTCAAAAGGGTGTTGCAGTTGATCCTTCAAAAATCCAAGTGATGACAGACTGGCCAATTCCAAAGTCAATCAAAGCTTTAAGGGGGTTCTTGGGATTAACCGGCTATTATCGAAAGTTTGTGAAGAATTATGGCAAAATTAGTGCCCCCTTGACGTCACTTCTAAAGAAAAATGCATTCAGATGGTCAGAAGAGGCAACTCAGGCGTTTCAATTCTTGAAAACTGCAATGTCTACTACACCCGTGCTGGCTTTACCCGATTTTAACAAGATGTTTGTGATTGAATCTGATGCTTCTGGAGCTGGAATAGGGGCTGTATTAATGCAGGAAGGTCGGCCTATCGCTTATGCTAGTAAGGCTCTTTCCCTTTCCCATTTGAGTTTATCTATTTATGACAAGGTTGGTACCAGAAGCAGTTACATCCCTATTTATTAGAGTTCAAGTCCTGATGGACTCTGGGGGGAACTCTATAAATAGGGATGTAACTGCTTCTTTTTAGTAATCTATGAAAAATACTATTGTCTTTGGACAAACCCTAGGAGGCCGATCCCCTCGAAGTGATCAAGGAGGGCCGATCCCCTCGAAGAGATCAAGGAGGGCCGATCCCCTCGAAGCGATCAAGGAGGCCGATCCCCTCGAAGCGATCATTATCATCCCCATTTCTCCCATTTCTTCCACGATAAGACTTTAGGGTCTTATCATTTGGTATCAGAGCTTACGTTAAGACTTTAGGGTCTTATTATTTGGTATCAGAGTGGCGATCCTCGGCGTTCTCGCTGTAGTTCGTCATTAGAAAAAAAAAAAAAAAAAAATTGTGAGTGCGCAGCCAGCAGCCACGCACGCTGTTCCTTCTCAACCAAGAAGGCTTCCCGGCGCCGACCACCCCTGCTTCCCTTCTCCTCCACCGCCGGCGCTGCTTCCTGGTCGGCGACCACCGCCGCCGCTGCTCCCCGGTCAGCGCCCACCGCTGTCGCTGTGCCCCGGCCAGCAACCTTCTCACCTCGCCTCCTCGCTGCCCGCATCTCGCTCGAGCGAGAACGGCCGCGGCCGCCGATTCCCAGCCAGCGGACCACCCATCGCCGCTTATACCGTCGGCGACGCTGTCCTAGCCGCACCGCCATCGCTGGCTTCCCTTGGTTGCAGCTTCGGCCGTGCGATCTGTCGGTGTCGCTGTTTCTGTGGTGCGATAGAAACAGAGCAGCCGCCGGTCCCTCTGCTGCCGCAGCCGTCGGTCGCCTCTACAGCCGCCGACTCCTCCTTCTCCACCGCTGCCGCTGCTTTTCAGCCGCACGATCACCGCCGCACCGCCGTTGCCAGCATCGCCAGCGGCTCCGGCTGTGGTGCGATAGAAACAGAGCACCCTGTTTCCCATCTCCAGCATCGCAACTTCCCGGCCAGCGACGACGCTCGCTGCCTTTTTCTCCACCGCCGCCGCTGCTTCTCGATAGCTCTATAACCACCGCCCGCCTCCAGCCGCAACACTCGCCGTGCCCCCCCTTGGGTCGCAGCCGCAGCCGCCGGTTGCCGCAGCCCTCGTTGCAACAGTTGCAGAAACAGAGCTTCCTCTGTTGCTGCAGCCCCCGTCGATCCCGGCAGCGACCCTCGCTGCCTCCTTCTCCACCGCCAACGCTGCGCTCCGGCCAGCAACCACCGCTGCTGCCAGTCACCGCAGCCTTCTCCTCTACTGCTCGTGATCCTTCCAGCCAACTCGTTCGGTGGTGCGACAAAAACAGAGTACGCAGCAACAAAAATAGTGGCACCCTCTACTGCCGCAGTCGCCGATTGTAACCACCGTCGTCGCTCCTGACCACGACCAACCCCTCGTTCTGCAGCAGCCGCCCACCAACAGTGAACGCAGCAACCGCAGCAAGTACGCTGCCTTGCCTCAACCCTGTTGCTCGGCGATCGCCCCTTGGGTCGCAGCAACTGCAACCACATCAACGCAGTCGTCTTCCAACCCGGCACTCTCACCTCACGTAGCGATAGAAACAGGGCAGCTACTCTTCCTCCAACGCAGCGATCGCAGCACTGCACTTGGCGTCCACCTCCTTGGCAACTTCGCATCGACAGTATTGATGCCCTTGACCGACACCAAAAACAGGAGTTGAGATTACAGATTTGCAGTCTTACGCAATGGCCACTGATAACTCAGTGAAAGCACAAATGGAAGCATTGGAAATCAGAATTGAGAACCAACTGCAAGAAACACTTAATGATTTCAAAAAGAGCCTACTGGAGAGACTCAGCAAATTTCAACAAAATGGGGACTCAAGTTCTATGTTGCAAAGATCTGAAAATAAAAGAAAAGGGCCCCAAGATTGTGACACAAATTACTCACACATGAAGATAGAATTTTCGAGATGGAAAGATGGAGATCCGACCAATTGGATCTCTAAGGCAGAAAATATTTTTCGTTTTCACAGAACCCAAGAAGAATCCAAGGTAGAAGTGGCCTCAATCCAACTCGAGGGAGATGCACTCTAGTGGTACGATTGGTATCAAACTTTTCACGGAGTTCCTTCGTGGGAGCAGTTCAAAAGAGGGCTTCTTGTTCACTTTGGCCCATCCGAATATGAGAATATTAATTGCCAGCTCACCAAAATTCATCAAACTTCTACAGTGTTAGAATATCAGAGTAGGTTTGAAAGATTATCAAATCAAGCTAGAGATTGGTCGAACCGATAACTTCTTGATATATTTATTGAAGGGCTTATTCCAGAGATCCGGTGTGAAGTTAAGGCTCGTCAACCCCGTACTATGATAGCTGCGATCTCATTTGCAAATCTACATGAGAAAAAAATTAGCAAGGAAAGATCAGCAAGGGGTTTGTATTATGATGAAAAATGGAGTATGGACCACCGATGTAAACAAGGGCAACTTCTGATGATTGAACCAATTGGGGAGGAACCGAAAGCTAAGAATGTGGACTCCGATCATGAAGGTATAAATTCTAATGAAGATGTTGGACCTATCATATATACAATGCATGCATTAGCCGACTACTCTAACCCGCAAACTATGAAAGTTGGCGAAACTCTGGAACATCAGCCTGTTATAGTTTTGATTGATACTAGTAGCACTAACAATTTTATGGACAGTGAGACTGTTGACCGATTGGCCCACCACATTAAAGACTATGACAGATTCGAAGTAAAGATTGTTGATGGACGGATTTTCACTTTTGATAGCAAAGGTTCAAAGATAAAATTGATTATACAGGGCCAGAAGTTTCATGCAACGATTGCTATATTGAAAGACCGACTTGTTGCTTACACTATTAAAAAGTGAAGATCATACTTACTTGATCAACGAGTTGTGATGCGTTACAGATAGCCTATGACTGAAGTGCTAAAAGACAAGCTCCCCGAGATTGATGCTGCTAAGCCTTGAGGACAAGGCTGATTTGAAGAGGGAGGAACTGTTAGGACCCATTTTCTGAGCTTTTGAATAATATTTATTGAGTTTGTTTAGTCCATTTGTTTATTGAGTCAGTTTGGTTCAGTTAGAGTCAAGTAGAGGTTTATCTAATATTTATTTATTATTAGTGTTCAAGTCCTGATGGACTCTGGGTGGAACTCTATAAATAGGGATGTAACTGCTTCTTTTTAGTAATCTATAAAAAATACTATTGTCTTTGGATAAACCCTAGGAGGCCGATCCCCTCGAAATGATCAAGGAGGGCCGATCCCCTCGAAACGATCAAGGAGGGCCGATCTCCTCGAAGCGATCAAAGAGGCCGATCCCCTCGAAGCGATCATTATCATCCTCATTTCTCCCCTTTCTTCCACGATAAGACTTTAGGGTCTTATCATTTGATATCAGAGCGGCGAACCTCGGCGTTCTCGCTGTTCCTTCTCAACCAAGAAGGCTTCCCGGTGTCGACCACCCCTGCTTCCCTTCTCCTCCACCGCCAGCGCTGCTTCCTGGTCGGCGACCACCGCCGCCGCTGCTCCCCGGTCAGCGCCCACCGCTGTCGCTGTGCCCCGGCCAGCAACCTTCTCACCTCGCCTCCTCGCTGCCCGCACCTCGCTCGAGCGAGAACGGTTGCGGCCACCGATTCCCAGCCAGCGGACCACCCATCGCCGCTTATACCGTCGGCAACGCTGCCCTAGCCGCACCGCCATCGCTGGCTTCCCTTGGTTGCAGCTTCGGCCGTGCGATATGTCGGTGTCGCTGTTTCTGTGGTGCGATAGAAACAGAGCAACCGCCGGTCCCTCTGCTGCCGCAGTCGTCGGTCGCCTCTACAACCGCCGACTCCTCCTTCTCCATCGCTGCCGCTGCTTCTCGGCCGCACGATCACCGCCGCACCGCCGTTGCCAGCATCGCCAGCGGCTCTGGCTGTGGTGCGATAGAAACAGAGCACCCTGTTTCCCATCTCCAGCATCGCAACTTCCCGGCCAGCGACGACGCTCGCTGCCTTTTTCTCCATCGCCGCCGCTGCTTCTCGATCGCTCTATCACCGCCGCCCGCATCCCAGCCGCAACCCTCGCCGTGCCCCTCCTTGGGTCGCAGCCGCAGCTGCCGGTTGCCGCAGCCCTCGTTGCAACAGTTGCAGAAACATAGCTTCCTCTGTTGCTGCAGCCCCCGTCGATCCCGGCAGCGACCCTAGCTGCCTCCTTCTCCACCGCCAACGCTGCGCTCCGGCCAGCGACCACTGTTGCTGCCAGTCACCGCAGCCTTCTCCTCTACTGCTCGTGATCCTTCCGGCCAACTCCTTCGGAGGTGCGACAAAAACAGAGTACGTAGCAACAAAAATAGTGGCACCCTCTACTGTCGCAGTCGCCGATTGTAACCACCGTCGTCGCTCCCGGCCACGACCAACCCCTCGTTCTGCAGCAGCCGCCCTCCAACAGTGAACACAGCAACCGCAGCAAGTACGCTGTCTTGCCTCAACCCTATTGCTCGGCGATCGCCCCTTGGGTCGCAACAACTGCAACCACATCAACGCAGTCGTCTTCCAACCTCGACACTCTCACCTCACGTAGCGATAAAAACAGGGCAGCTCCTCTTCCTCCAACGCAGCGATCGCAGCAAAGCCCTTGGCGTCCACTGTTAGGATCGAGAGCACTAAGAGGGGGGGGGGGTGAATTAGTGCAGCGGAAATCTTTCAGCGATTAAAAACGAAAGCTGCGTTCGTTCGATAAAAACTATTTTGATGCAAAAGCCGATTCTAAGATTACTTATGATTGAGTGCAGTTTATGTCTAAACACAGTTTGCGTCTAAGCGCAGTTTACGCAGTTTGCGTCTAAATGCAGTTTGCATCTAAATGCAGATTGCGTCTAAGCGCAGTTTGCGTCTAAGCGCAGTTTGCGTCTAAGATCAGATTGCGTCTAAGCGTAGTGCAGTTTGTTAGGATCGAGAGCACTAAGAGGGGGGGGTGAATTAGTGCAGCGGAAATCTTACGGCGATTAAAACCAAAAGCTGCGTTCGTTCAATAAAAACTATTATGATGCAAAAGCTAATTCTCAGTTTGTATCTAAGTGCAGTTTGCGTCTAAGCGCAGATTGCGTCTAAGCGCAGTTTGCGTCTAAGCGCAGTTTACGTCTAAACGCAGATTTACGTCTAAACGCAGTTTTACGTCTAAACGCAGATTTACGTCTAAACGTAGTTTTACGTCTAAACGCATATTTACGTCTAAACTCAGATTTACGTCTAAACGCAGTTTTACGTCTAAACGCAGATTTACGTCTAAACGCAGTTTTACGTCTAAACACAGATTTACGTCTAAACTCAGTTTACGTCTAAAACGTCTTTATACAGTTTGAGCAGTTTTACGTCTAAACGCAATTTTACGTCTAGACGCAGTTTCAAAGGGATCTGAACTTTAGAAACTCGTTCGTAAAAGCGCAGAAGACAGTTTTGCAGAATCAAGGCGTAAACGTAAACTGCGATGTAAATATCGTACGAAAACGCTGGTTTACGTCTGAAAGCAGATTCGGACAGATCAGCACTTAAAAACTTATTTGTGAAGGCGTAGAAGACAGTTTTGCAGAATTAAAACGTAAACGTAAACTGTAATGTATGAAAACACCGATTTACGTCTGAATGCAGATTCGGAAAGAACAGCACTTAGAATTTGTTCGTAAAAGCGCAGAGAGCAGTAGTTGTGAAGGAGATTTGCAGTAATGATAAAGTGCTCAAAATAAACGCAAACCAGAGATTTAGAGTGGTTCGATCAGTCTTGACCTACTCCACTTTTGGCTTCCTCCACCGACGAGGTCACCGACGTCAACTAGAGGCCTTCCTTCAATAGGCGAAGGCCAACTGCCCTTTTACAGTTTCTCTCCTTTTGACAGGCTCAGGAGACAACCTTTACAGACCTTTCTCTCCTCACTTTACAACTCAAAAACTTGAAGAACAGAAGGAGGAGACTTAAAGGCTTTACAACACTTTTGAGCTCTTAGAATCACAGAAAAGATCAAGATTTCGGTGTAGGTCTATATCTTTTCAGTGCTAAATGGGTGGGGTATTTATAGGCCCCAATCCAATTCAAATTTGGAGCTCAAAACGATCAAATCCCGGAATTCCGGGATCAGGCGGTTGCACCTGTTGACTGGAGAGGTTGCACCGCCTGGCAGAGCTCGAAGACCGAGCTCAGGCGGTGCCACCTCTCTGTCAGGGAGGTTGCACCGCCCAGTCTTGCTCGAAGACTGAGCTCAGGCGGTGCCACCTCTCTGTCAGGGAGGTTGCACCGCCCAGTCTTGCTCGAAGACTGAGCTCAGGCCGTGCCACCTCTCTGTCAGGGAGGTTGCACCGCCCAGTCTTGCTCGAAGACTGAGCTCAGGCGGTGCCACCTCCCGGCTGGGGAGATTGCACCGCCCAGTCTCGCTGGGAGGCTTAGCCCAGGCGGTGCCACCTCCTGGCCTAGGCGGTTGCACCTCCTGGTGCAATCAGGGTCCGAATGGTTAGCTCCATTCGGCCCAATTTCAGTCTTTCAGGGGCCCAATTGCCCCAAGATTAAGCTAATGGGATCACCTCCCATTTTCCAACTTAATCAACGTGTTCACTACGATTAGATCTAAGACAATTTCTGCAGCTTTGCTTCGGTGCGTCAATCGCTTCTTCCGGCGAGTTTCCGGCGAACTTCCGTCGATCATCCGATGAACCCTCGGTGATGCTCCTGCGGACTTCCGACAAACTCCTGGACTTTGCGATGATCCACTTGGCAAGTTCCGACGAGCTTCGCTTGGCAAGCTTCTGGACTTCTCGGATCTGTTCTCGCAGAACCTCCGACGACCGTCCGAACTTCCGTCGAACTCTCGAACTCCCAACGTGATCATGAACTTGACTCCGGCGCAACTCCTGCTGCTTGTCTAACTTTCATCGTAGTTAATCCTGCACACTTATCTCAACACATAGATTAGACAACAAATGACAATTGACTTCATCATCAAAATCCGAGATTCAACAATCTCCCCCTTTTTGATGATGACAATCAATTGATAATGGAGTTATCCTTAACTCCCCCTGTCTATATGCCATAGTTGAGATAAGTAAACCTTGAATTCAAGACCTAAGAATTCAAGTGACGTATTGATAAGTTAGATCAGTTAAACTTATCAATACTCCCATCATGATACTCATCATGATGTATCTCTTCAAGGATGATGTCAAGGCTTGACATACATCATCAAGTTTGTATGATTGTGTTTGTAACTATTCATCATGTAGTTTGAACATTATCATATAAAGCTGTGAAGCACTATTACATGATGCACACATTTGAAATTTTCTAGCAAGTTTTGCATTTTCTTCACATGATAAGATATCAACTCAAGGCATAATGCAAACTTTAGCACATGTTCATATATCTCTTGGTGATGCAAGGATGGCATAATCATAGCAGTGTGTTTATAGCATCACTCATAGTATTTCTAATCATGGCAGTGTTTATCAATTCATATATCTCCCCCTTTGTCATCAACAAAAAGCATAGTAATTATGATACCAGGAAAATAATAATAGCAAGCTTATAGAGGAATTTTACATAGATTGCTTTAAATACTTCTTCCCCTTTTTGTTATAATCCATTGTCTATGTAAAGATTTTGCAGGATGGAATACATACACATGAATCACTTCATCAAATTTATTTCAGAAACTTATTTTTCATGAAAGTGTACGAGAAAATCTGGTGTATAGCATTCGAATAAATAAGATGCATTCGGACAAGATTTTGTTGCAGATTTTCACATATAATCATGGAAACATGGCAATCAAGTGATTTGATCATTTAATAAAGTCCGAAAAATAATATTTTAAGTATTCGGACATAACAACATTTCTAATTCTCTTCGAATGAAATCAAATTGTTCTTCACTTAGAGGTTTTGTAAAGATATCAGCTAGTTGATGTTTAGTATCAATGAACTCTCTGATTATATCATGATTCGCAACATGATCTCGTATAAAGTGATGTCTGATATCAATATGTTTTGTTCTTGAGTGTTGTATAGGAATCTTTGTTAAGCATATTGCACTCGTGTTATCACATTTAATGGGAATATCTTTAAGATTAATTTTGTAATCTTCTAAGGTGTTTTTCATCCATACAACTTGTGCACAGCAAGCACTCGCTGCAATATATTCAGCTTCGGTTGTTGATAGAGCAACCGAGCTTTGTTTCTTAGATGACCAGGAAACAAGAGCATGTCCTAAAAATTGACATGTTCCTGATGTGCTTTTTCTATCTAATCTACAACCAGCAAAGTCCGCATCAGCATAAGCAATTAACTCAAGATTCTCTGATTTTGGGTACCATAATCCTAGATTTGTGGTACCATTAAGGTATCTGAGTATTCTTTTAACTGCTTTGAGATGAGATATCTTAGGGTTTGATTGAAATCTAGCACAGAGTCCTACACTGAACATGATGTCTGGTCTTGTTGCAGTGAGGTAAAGTAAACTTCCTATCATACCCCTATAAGTTTTTTTATCAAAGCTTTCTCCACTTTCATCAATTTCTAATTTAGTGGAGGTGCTCATAGGAGTGTTAATGGCTTTTGAGTTCTCCATATTAAACTTCTTGAGTAGATTCATGGCATATTTAGTTTGACTAATAAAGATGCCATTGCTTAGTTGTTTGATTTGTAAACCTAAGAAGAATGTTAACTCTCCCATTAAACTCATTTCGAATTCAAGACTCATAGTTTTAGCAAAAGATTCACAGAGAGATTCATTCGTAGAACCAAAGATAATATCATCAACATAAATTTGAACAATGAGAAAATTATTTTCAAAATTCTTGATGAATAATGTAGTATCAACCTTGCCTTTTATGAAATTATTTTCAATGAGAAAAGAACTAAGTCTCTCATACCAAGCCCTTGGAGCTTGTTTTAAACCATAGAGAGCTTTAGTTAATCTAAACACATGATTAGGGAGACTATTATTTTCAAATCCAGGAGGTTGTTCAACATAGACTTCTTCGGAAATAAAGCCATTTAGAAAAGCGCTTTTAACATCCATTTGAAATAACTTAAAATTATTACAACTAGCGTAGGCAAGGAGCATCCTTATGGCTTCCAATCGAGCCACAGGTGCGAAGGTTTCTTCGTAATCGATACCTTCTTCTTGGTTGAAACCTTTGGCCACTAATCTAGCCTTGTTTCTAACCACGATACCATTTTCATCTTGCTTGTTTCTAAAGACCCATTTAGTACCAATAACTAAATGGTCATTTGGCCTAGGAACAAGCGTCCACACCTCATTTCTCTCAAATTGATTCAATTCATCTTGCATTGCGATAATCCATGAATCATCTTTCATGGCTTCGTCAACGCATTTGGGTTCAATTTGGGAGAGAAAGGCGGCGTTTGCACAAAATGTTTTAAGAGAAGATCGTGTTTGAACCCCCTTTGACGTGTCCCCTAAGATTAGCTCCTTAGGATGAGCATCTACATACTTCCAATCCTTGGGTAAGGAAGTGGATGCATCTAAGTTGCTAGTTGGAGACGGGGTTTCATTTAAATTCAAAGAATCAAAGTTAACATCATCATCAAGATCATTTTTCTTAATTTCGGAAATCTCATTGAAAACAACATGGATGGATTCTTCAATAATTAAAGTTCTTTTATTGAAAATACGAAAAGCTTTAGAAACCGAAGAATAACCAAGAAAGATTCCTTCATCAGATTTAGCATCGAATTTTCCTAAGTTATCCTTTTCATTCAAGATAAAACACTTACACCCAAAGACTTTAAAATATGAGACATTGGGTTTTTTGTTATTCCATAACTCATAAGGAGTTTTGGTGAGTAAGGGTCTTACTAGAACTCTATTCAAAATATAGCATGTAGTGTTTACAGCTTCGGCCCAAAAATATTTGGGTAGGCTATGTTCATTCAACATGGTTCTTGCCATTTCTTGTAGATTTCGATTTTTTCTTTCTACTACCCCATTTTGTTGAGGATTTCTTGGAGTAGAGAAATTATGGTTGTATCCATTGAGTTCACAGAATTCTTGGAAATCATGGTTTTGAAATTCTCCACCATGATCACTTCTAATTGACGAAATCATAGATCCCTTCTCATTTTGAACAAGTTTACAAAACTTGGTAAAATATCTAAAGCATTCATTTTTCTGTTTTAAGAAGTAGGTCCATGTATATCTGCTATAGTCATCAACAATGACAAATGCGTATTTGCTACCTCCTAGACTCGATGTAGAGATTGGTCCGAACAAGTCCATATGGATCAATTGTAAGGGCCTAGAGGTGCTTATTTGATTCTTAGCTTTGAAACTACCCTTAATTTGTTTACCTAATTGGCAAGCATCGCATATATTATCTTTGATGAACTTGATATGAGGAATTCCTCTTACAAGTTCTCTAGATGATACTTGAGTGATTAGTTTCATGCTAGCATGACCTAATCTTCTATGCCATAGCCAAGCATCTTCATTCATAACCGCAAAACATATTTCATCACATAAGTCATTGATGTCAATAGTGTATACGTTATTTTGTTTTAATGCAATCATAGACATGTTTTTATGTGGTTTTTCAATGATGCAAGCATTAGATTCGAATTTGACAGTATATCCTTTATCATATAATTGACTAATACTCAAGAGGTTATGTTTTAAACCATCAACTAACAGAACATCTTCAATAAAGAGGTTGGATTTGTTACCTATGGTTCCTTTGCCAATGATTTTACCCTTGTTGTTGTCTCCGAAGGTGACATAGCCTTCTTCTATGCTAGTGAGCTTAGAGAATTGAGATGGATCTCCGGTCATATGCCTTGAGCATCCACTATCAAGGTACCATCTCTTGCTCCTAGCTTGCGATGGTTTAGTTTTCTACAAGAAAGGATGATGTTTAGGTACCCATTTGCTTTTGGGTGCCTCACAAATAGATCTACATTTCTTATCATGTTGCATAGAATTTTTCATGGTTCCTTTAGGAACCCAAATCAATTTGTTTGGACTTATTTTCTTGAATGGACAACAATGTGTCTTGTGTCCAATTTTGCAACAAAAGTTGCATTTTGCTTGGTGTTGAACATGTAAGATGGAGCCTTTTATAAAAGTGGTTGGATTTAGGTGAGGACTTCTCACAAATCCAATTCCACTTCTTTTTGGAACGTGACCCTTGTTTGCAAGGATCATGTTCAATGACTTGCTACCAACCTCGAATTTCTTCAAGGTGTCCTTGAGTAGCAGGTTTTCTTTTTGGAAAGTTTCTAAATCATGACATTTGATACATGAATGTAAACTATCATGATGTTCAACTTTTAACTTGTCAAACTCACAAGTAAGACTATCATGCACCTTTTTCAGCAATTTGTATTTTCTACTGATATTTTTGCATTCATCAAACAATTCATGGAAAGCATTTAATAATTCATCGAATGATAAATCTGCATCTATTGAATTTGTTACCTCATCTTCGATGGCCATTAAGGCGTAATGAGCAACTTGCTCGGTGTTGGACTCCTCTTCTTCGGATGCGCTTGAGTCATCCCATGTTGCTTGAAGCTCCTTTTTCTTTGATGTTCTCTTCTTGACTTGGGGACAATCACTCTTGTAGTGTCCCGGCTTTTTGCATTCATAGCAGATTACTTGGTCCTTCTTGGGTTCAAGTTTATTTTTTGCATCATTCTTAAACTTGTTTCTTTTAAAAAACTTTTTAAACTTTCTTGTTAGAAGTGCCAAGTCATCATCACAGTCCTCATCACTTGAGTTTTCTCTCAAGTGGCATTCAGAAGTTTTGAGTGCCATATCCTTCCTATTCTTTGGAAGGATGTCTTCTTGCTCTTCATGAGCTTTACAAGTCATTTCGTAGGTCATTAATGACCCGATTAGTTCTTCAAGAGGGAAATTTCGCAGATCTTTTGCCTCTTGAATAGCAGTGACTTTAGGATCCCAACTCTTAGGAAGGGATCTTAGTATCTTGTTAACAAGCTCAAAATCCGAAAAGCTCTTTCCGAGTCCTTTTAGATCGTTGACGACATCCGTGAAACGGGTAAACATGTCGCCAATGGTTTCACTCGGTTTCATGCGGAAAAGTTCAAAAGAATGTTACAACAAATTGATTTTTGACTCTTTTACTCTACTTGTGCCCTCATGGGTCACTTCGAGTGTGTGCCAAATATCAAATGCAGTTTCACAAGTTGAAACACGGTTAAACTCGTTTTTATCAAGTGCACAAAATAAGGCATTCATAGCCTTTGCATTAATAGCGAAAGCCTTCTTCTCCAAATCATTCCAATCGATCATTGGAAGAGAAGACTTCGAAAATCCGTTTTCGACAAGATTCCACAATTCAAAATCCATAGAAATAAGAAAGATTCTCATTCGGGTCTTCCAGTAGGTGTAGTCCGTCCCACTGAACATGGGTGGACACGTAATAGAATGCCCCTCTTGGTTTCCGGCGTATGCCATTTCTCTTTGGGTTTTAATCCGTTAGAGAGTTAACCTTGCTCTGATACCAATTGTTAGGATCGAGAGCACTAAGAGGGGGGGTGAATTAGTGCAGCGGAAATCTTACAGCGATTAAAACCAAAAGCTGCGTTCGTTCAATAAAAACTATTATGATGCAAAAGCTAATTCTCAATTTGTATCTAAGTGCAGTTTGCGTCTAAGCGCAGATTGCGTCTAAGCGCAGTTTGCGTCTAAGCGCAGTTTACGTCTAAACGCAGATTTACGTCTAAACGCAGTTTTACGTCTAAATGCAGATTTATGTCTAAACACAATTTTACGTCTAAACGCAGATTTACGTCTAAACTCAGATTTACGTCTAAACGCAGTTTTACGTCTAAACGCAGATTTACGTCTAAACGCAGTTTTACGTCTAAACGCAGATTTATGTCTAAACTCAGTTTACGTCTAAAACGTCTTTATACAGTTTGAGCAGTTTTACGTCTAAACGCAATTTTACGTCTAGACGCAGTTTCAAAGGGATCTGAACTTTAGAAACTCGTTCGTAAAAGCGCAGAAGACAGTTTTGCAGAATCAAGGCGTAAACGTAAACTGCGATGTAAATATCTTACGAAAACGCTGGTTTACGTCTGAAAGCAGATTCGGACAGATCAGCACTTAAAAACTTGTTCGTGAAGGCGTAGAAGATAGTTTTGCAGAATTAAAACGTAAACTGTAATGTATGAAAACACCGATTTACGTCTGAATGCATATTCGGAAAGAACAGCACTTAGAATTTGTTCGTAAAAGCGCAGAGAGCAGTAGTTGTGAAGGAGATTTGCAGTAATGATAAAGTGCTCAAAATAAACGCAAACCAGAGATTTAGAGTGGTTCGATCAGTCTTGACCTACTCCACTTTTGGCTTCCTCCACCGACGAGGTCACCGACGTCAACTAGAGGCCTTCCTTCAATAGGCGAAGGCCAACTGCCCTTTTACAGTTTCTCTCCTTTTGACAGGCTCAGGAGACAACCTTTACAGACCTTTCTCTCCTCAGTTTACAACTCAAAAACTTGAAGAACAGAAGGAGGAGACTTAAAGGCTTTACAACACTTTTGAGCTCTTAGAATCACAGAAAAGATCAAGATTTCGATGTAGGTCTATATCTTTTCAGTGCTGAATGGGTGGGGTATTTATAGGCCCCAATCCAATTCAAATTTGGAGCTCAAAACGATCAAATCCCGGAATTCCGGGATCAGGCGGTTGCACCTCTTGACTGGAGAGGTTGCACCGCCTGGCAGAGCTCGAAGACCGAGCTCAGGCGGTGCCACCTCTCTGTCAGGGAGGTTGCACCGCCTAGTCTTGCTCGAAGACTGAGCTCAGGCGGTGCCACCTCTCTGTCAGGGAGGTTGCACCGCCCAGTCTTGCTCGAAGACTGAGCTCAGGCGGTGCCACCTCTCTGTCAGGGAGGTTGCACCGCCCAGTCTTGCTCGAAGACTGAGCTCAGGCGGTGCCACCTCCCGGCTTGGGAGGTTGCACCGCCCAGTCTCGCTGGGAGGCTTAGCCCAGGCGGTGCCACCTCCTGGCCTAGGCGGTTGCACCTCCTGGTGCAATTAGGGTCCGAATGGTTAGCTCCATTCGGCCCAATTTCAGTCTTTCAGGGGCCCAATTGCCCCAAGATTAAGCTAATGGGATCACCTCCCATTTTCCAACTTAATCAACATGCTAACTACGATTAGATCTAAGACAATTTCTACAGCTTTGCTTCGGTGCGTCAATCGCTTCTTCCGACGAGTTTCCGGCGAACTTCCGTCGATCATCCGATGAACCCTCGGTGATGCTCCTGCGGACTTCCGGCAAACTCCTGGACTTTGCAACGATCCACTTGGCAAGTTCCGACGAGCTTCGCTTGGCATGCTTCTGGACTTCTCGGATCTGTTCTCGCAGAACCTCCGACGACCGTCCGACCTTCCGTCGAACTCTCGAACTCCCAACGTGATCATGAACTTGACTCCGGCGCAACTCCTGCTGCTTGTCTAACTTTCATCGTAGTTAATCCTGCACACTTATCTTAACACATAGATTAGACAACAAATGACAATTGACTTCATCATCAAAATCCGAGATTCAACACAGTTTGCGTCTAAACGCAGTTTTATGTCTAAACATAGTTTTACGTCTAAACGTAGTTTGCGTCTAAACGCAGTTTTACGTCTAAACGTAGTTTTACGACTAAACGCAGTTTGCGTCTAAAACACAGTTTTACGTTTAAACACAGTTTGCGCAGTTTACGTCAAAAACACAGTTTTACGTCTAAACGTAGTTTTACGCCTAAACGCAGTTTTAAAGGGATCTGAACTTAGAAACTTCGTTCGTAAAAGCGCAGAAGACAGTTTTGTAGAATCAAAACGTAAACGTAAACTGTAACGTATGAAAACACCGATTTACGTCTGAATGCAGATTAGGAAAGATCAGCACTTAGAAACTTGTTCGTAAAGGCGTAGAGAGCAATAGCTATGTAGGAGGTTTGCAGTAATGATAAGTGCTCAAAATAAACGCAAACCAGAGATTTAGAGTGGTTCGGTCAGTCTTGACCTACTCCACTTTTGGCTTCCTCCACCGACGAGGTCACCGACGTCAACTAGAAGCCTTCCTTCAATAGGCGAAGGCCAACTACCCTCTTACAGATTCACTCCTTTTGACGGGCTTAGGAGACAACCCTTACAGAAGTTTTCTCTCCTCTCTTTACAACTCAAACTTGAAGAATAGAAAGAGGAGAACTAGCAGTTTTGAGCTCTACGAAACACAGAAAGATAGCAAGATTTCGAGTGTGTGTTCTGTGCTTTCAGTGCTGAATGGGTGGGGTATTTATAGGCCCCAACCCAATTCAAATTTGGAGCTCAAAACGATCAAATCCCGGAATTCCGGGATCAGGCGGTTGCACCTCCTGACTGGAGAGGTTGCACTGCCTGGCAGAGCTCGAAGACTGAGCCCAGGCGGTGCCACCTCTTGACTGAGGCGGTTGCACCTCTCTGCCAGAGCTCGAAGACCGAGCACAGGCGGTGCCACCTCTCTGTCAGGGAGGTTGCACCGCCCAGTCTAGCTCGAAGACTGAGCTCAGGCGGTGCCACCTCCTGGCTGGGGCGGTTGCACCTCCCAGTCTCGCTGGGAGGCTTAGCCCAGGCGGTGCCACCTCCTGGCCTAGGCGGTTGCACCTCCTGGTGCAATCAGGGTCCGAATGGTTAGCTCCATTCGGCCCAATTTCAGTCTTTCAAGGGCCCAATTACCCCAAGATTAAGCTAATGGGATCACCTCCCATTTTTCAACTTAATCAACGTGCTAACTACGATTAGATCTAAGACAATTTCTGCAGCTTTGCTTCGGTGCGTCAATCGCTTCTTCCGGCGAGTTTCCGGCGAACTTCCGTCGATCATCCGATGAACCCTCGGTGATGCTCCTGCAGACTTCCGGCAAACTCCTGGACTTTGCGACGATCCACTTGGCGAGTTCCGACGAGCTTCGCTTGGCAAGCTTCTGGACTTCTCGGATCTGTTCTCGCAGAACCTCCGACGACCGTCCGAACTTCCGTCGAACTCTCGAACTCCCAACGTGATCATGAACTTGACTCCGGCGCAACTCCTGTTGCTTGTCTAACTTTCATCGTAGTTAATCCTGCACACTCAAAACAAAAACTTCGATCGAGACAATTAATCCTAAGCAATTAACCAAGTTGTCCGGCATGTCATTGGTCCCTCGACGCTTCGTCCGATTCTTCGGCGCATCATCCTTTCCTGCAGCCTATTGCCCAATCGGCCAGTTGACTCCGCAACTCCGATATCCTTGGCACAATACCCGCTCTTTTTGGCCCGATGCCCGAGTCCACGACCCGAAGCCTTCTGTCGATACGTCAACCGATCCACCGGCCCGACGTCCAATCTTCTGACATGTTCCTCCGGCATAACATGATGTTCCTGCTTTAATTGTCTCATCCTAATCGAAGCACCCTGCGTCACTCAAAACGCAGATTAAATCATAAACATATATCAAGGAGTTTCATCATCAAAATACGAGATTCAACATCCACCTCCTCGGCAACTCCACATCGACAGTATTGATGCCCTTGACCGACACCAAAAACAGGAGTTGAGATTACAGATTTGTAGTCTTACGCAATGACCACTGATAACTCGGTGAAAGCACAAATGGAAGCATTGGAAATCAGAATTGAGAACCGACTGCAAGAAACACTAAATGATTTCAAAAAGAGCCTATTGGATAACCTTAGCAAATTTCAACAAAATGGGAACTCAAGTTCTACGTTGCAAAGATCTGAAAATACAGGAAAAGGGCCCCAAGATTGTGACATAAATTACTCACACATGAAGATGGAATTTTCGAGATGGAAAGATGGAGATCCGACCAATTGGATCTCTAAGGCAGAAATTTTTTTCCATTTTCACAGAACCTCAGAAGAATCCAAGATAGAAGTGGCCTCAATCCAGCTCGAGGGAGATGCACTCCAGTGGTACGATTAGTATGAAACTTTCCACGGAGTTCCTTCATGGGAGCAGTTCAAAAGAGGGCTTCTTGTTCGCTTTGGCCCATCCGAATATGAGAATGATGATTGCCAGCTCGCCAAAATTCATCAAACTTCTACAGTGTTAGAATATCAGAGTAGGTTTGAAAGATTATCAAATCAAGCTAGAGATTGGTCGAACCGACAACTTCTTGATACATTTATTGAAGGGCTTATTCCAGAGATCCGTTGTGAAGTTAAGGCTCGTCAACTCCGTACTATGATAGCTGCGATCTCATTTGCAAATCTACATGAGAAAAAAATTAGCAAGGAAAGATCAGCAAGGGGTTTGTATTATGATGAAAAATGGAGTATGGAGCACCGATGTAAACAAGGGCAACTTTTGATGATTGAACCAATTGGAGAGGAACCGAAAGCTAAGAATATGGACTCTGATCATGAAGGTATAAATTCTAATAATGATGTTGGACCTACCATATATACAATGCATGCATTAGCCGACTACTCTAACCCGCAAACTATGGAAGTTGGCGAAACTCTGGAACATCAGCCTGTTATAGTTTTGATTGATACTGGTAGCACTAACAATTCTATGGACAGTGAGACTGTTGACCGATTGGCCCACCATATTGAAGACTATGACAGATTCGAAGTAAAGATCATTGATGGACAAATTTTCACTTGTGATAGCAAAGGTTCATGGATAAAATTGATTATACATGGCCAGAAGTTTCATGCAACGATTACTACACTGAAAGATCGACCTGTTGCTTACACTCTCAAAAAGTGGAGACCATACTTACTTGATCAACGGGTTGTGATGCATTGCAGATAGTCTGTGGCTAAAGTGCTGAAAGAGAAGCTCCCCGAGATTGATGCTGCTCAGTCTTGAGGACAAGGCTGATTTGAAGAGGGAGGAACTGTTAGAACCCTTTTTCTGAGCTTTTGAATAATGTTTATTGAGTCTGTTTTGTCCAGTTGTTTATTGAGTCGGTTTGGTTCAGTTAGAGTCAAGTAGAGGTTTATTTAATATTTATTTATTATTAGAGTTCAAGTCCTGATGGACTCTGTGTGGAACTCTATAAATAGGGATGTAACTGCTTCTTTTCAGTAATCTATGAAAAATACTATTGTCTTTGGACAAACCCTAGGAGGCTGATCCCCTCGAAGTGATCAAGGAGGGCCGATCCCCTCGAAGAGATCAAGGAGGGCCGATCCCCTCGAAGCGATCAAGGAGGGCCGATCCCCTCGAAGCGATCAAGGAGGCCGATCCCCTCGAAGCGATCATTATCATCCCCATTTCTCTTCTTTCTTCCACGATAAGACTTTAGGGTCTTATCATTTGGTATCAGAGCCTACGTTAAGACTTTAGGGTGGTGGCTACAACAGCTGCTTTTGGGAAAGAGAAAGAAAGAAAAAGAGAAAAAAAAAAAGGGGGTCGTGGCCGTGATTGCGGTTGCGGTGGTGGTGGCTGCGTCTGCGGCAGTTGTGTTTGGGAAAGAAAAAGTAGGAACGAGAGAAGGGAGGAAAGAAGTAGTGCAGTGGAAGGGGCTACCGTTGTGATAGCAGCTACGGTCGTGGCTACGATTGTGGTAGTGGCAGTGGCGATGGCTGCGATAGCTGTGTTTGAAAAAGAAAACGAAGGAATGAGAGTAAGAGAGAGCAGGTGACTATGCCTCTATGTTCTGCATGAGCTGCAGTTGTGGAGGAAAAAGAGAAGACATATGTAGAACACGGAACAGGGAGGACACGGAGGAAAAGTAGAAGGATTTGGGCTGGCACCTTCTTTGGATCTTCGGATTGAAATCTTTGAAAGGCAAGTTTCCCGATCGTTTCTCCTGTTATTGTTCTAATCTTTCCTATTGTAAGTGTCTTGATCTTTCCTTACTGTAATTTTATCTCTACATTTGATTTGAATATGAGGAACTTTGAATTATTCTACCCTTGCATTTGATATATCTCCTGCTTAGACGTAACGATTCGAATCTGTGCAACTTCTAAGATTCTGACCTTTTGATACCGAGCTGCCTATAAGTCTTTGTTGGAAACTCTGATTTGTTCAAAACTGATTTCATTGGAAACTAGACTCGTAGATCTTTCTTTTGATATATGGATTAAAAGATTTGAAATCCAAACACCTACCCAGTTATCTGTTGAATCTGACCTTATGAATCCTGCCAAACAGAGATTTTGTTCTCCAACCCTTGTTTACCAAATTATTTGTAACTCTCTCTATTGGACAATTCAATTTATATGAAGCCTGTCCTATCTGAAAGTATAATCCAATGATATATTTTTGAGTAAATTGGAGCACGATTGATAGTTTGAATCATTTGTTCAATGTGCCTCTTGTATTCTGCCAGAAATCGAGCTTTGGTCGATTTCTCATATTCTGGTTTTATTCCTTTGGAAATTGATATCCTTTAGCTTTCTTATTCAATTGAGCTTTATATTACTACTTTGAATTATTGTATGCTCTTGTCCTTAAAGTTATTTGCATTTTTGAAAACTATTGTGTAACGTTTATGCTATATCGTATTGACTCATATAGGCACATGTGTATCCCATTGTTCCGCATTTGCTTTCGATATGTGCCTATTCCATTTCCTTTCAAATCTGAATACCATTGTGAAAGATTATTGCTTACTTTGTATTGACTCGTAAAGGCACATGTATGTTTTGTTGTTCTGCGTGTGCTCCTGATATGTGCTATTTATTGTTCATACTACCCTTTTGTACTCTGGTGTTTGTGGGATTTGTGAACCTTGCCAGAAATGGTAAAGGGAGTTATGCATAGAGCCTGCGATGCTCTGCCGGTCCCCTCTGACTTCACTTAGACGTGGGTGGATGGAGCTCCCAGACGTGGGAGACTTCTGTTTGTTGGTCATTCAGAAATGGATGAATCACATTCTGTCTGTGGTCCCACTACACCTTCTGTATATTTGATATGATATCCATAGCTTTGGTTATGTGTTTCTGTACATGCTTTGGATAAGAATGATATGAATGCAACGTCAAATACGACATTTGAGCTTCTGTTTGGTATTTGTTATTGATATGTTCCGAAATGTTTCATTTGTTATTGATATACTCCGAAACATTTCATACCTCATTGATATGCTCCGAAATATTCCATCTGTTATTGTTACGCTTCGAAATGTTCCATGTCATTGATATGCTCCGGAACATTTCATACGCCATTGATATGCTCCGAAATATTCCATCTGTTATTGTTATGCTTCGAAATGTTCCATGTCATTGATATGCTCCGGAACATTTCATACGCCATTGATATGCTCTGAAATGCTTCATCTGCTATTGTCTCAAATTATTGTTCACAATACCCTTTTGTACTCTGGTGTTTGTGGGATTATTTAGACCTTTGCCAGAAATGGTAAAGGGTATGTGCTTAGAGCCTGCGATGCTCTAGATTATGTTTGGTGGTCATTCAGAAATGGATGTACCATATTATGTTTGGAATCCCACTTCACCTTCTATCTGTTTCTTCTGTTATTGTTATGCTTCGAAATGTTCCATATGTTATTGATATGCTCCGGAACATTTCATACGCTATTGATATGCTTCAATTACTCGGTGCTCCATTTGCTATGAACTGATATGTTCTGAAATGTCCAATTTGCCATTGATATGCTCCGGAACATCTCGTACGCTATTGATATGCTCCAATTACTCTGTGCTCCATTTGTTATGAATCAAATATGTTTTGAATGACATGACACATATGATTTTGTATCTAATGAGATGGTATCTTTGAGAATTCTTGTATTCTTCCTTGCATTATGATACCTTACTTGTTTGAAACCGTTCCTTTTGTTCTGAATATGCTTTGTCACTTGCTGAGCTGTTTTTAGCTCACTCCGTTGTTATATAAATCTTTCAGGTCAAGTTGTCACTCTTTGAGATGTTTTGAATTGGGTTGAGGCAGTGGAGAGCTATTCAGAATTAAGGGCAAATCTTGTTGGTTATTATGTTATTGTTGTATAAGCATATTTTGTATGTAATGAAATGTTGTCGATGAATCGAAATGGATATACTATGTAAAAGTGTTAGAAGTTCTCTCTTATTTAGAATTTCAGAATGTTAAGTCTAGTTTACGATGATATGAACTTGTGGTAAATGGTTGGAGTTTTGATTGTATAAATTACTTAGCTTGTGGATTTATAAATGTTGTTCATGTTTGTTAAGTTGGCTTGGGTTGCCATAAATGTGAATTATCGGGTGACATGATATATGATTATAAACTGCACAGGTTTTATAGATGTGAATTTGATAGAATGTTTTTCAGTGTCCTCAAATGTGTGTTTGGATCCTGGATTGGTTTGTGTTGAAAATTTTAATATTATCGATATTTTGAGGGACGTGACAGAACCTGTCACGCCCCCTCAAATAATATCGATAATATTAAAATTTTTTAACAAAAACCAATCCAGGATCCAAACTAACATTTGAGGACACTGAAAAACATTCTATCAAATTCACATCTATAAAACCTGTGCAGTTTATAAACATACAACACATTGCTCGATGATTCATAAAATCTGAACCCAACGCACCAAATTAATAACCACAACATAAATTCACAAGTGTGGGAGTCTATATAGTCACAAAACCAACGTTTACCATAAGTTCATATCGTTACACGAATTAAACTTAACATTCCAGAATCCTAAACATGAGAGATCCTTTAAACTTATACAAAATCCACAAGTTTAGATTCATCGTCAACATTTCATTAGATGCAGCGTGTGCTTATACAACAAAAACATATTTACTAATAAAGATCTGCCCAAAATCTTTTAGCTTTCCACTGCCTCAGCCCAATCTTAACATTTAAGCAAGTGACAAGCTATCCTGAAAAATTTATACAACAACGGGGTGAGCATATAAAGCTCAGCAAGTGACTAACATATCCATGTCAAAAGAGAATAATTTTCAAAGAGATAAAGTTTTAAAATGCAAGGCAGAATATAAGAATTCATAGACATAATATCATTAGGTGCATAATCACGATTGTCATTTCAATCATACATATTTGGTTCATAACAGATGGGGTATAGAGTAATTGGAGCATATCAGTAACGAATGAAACGTTTTGGAGCATATCAATAACAAATGAAACATATCGGAGTTTATCAATGGCATATGAAATGTTCCGGAGCATATCAATGGCGTATGGAACATTTCGAAGCATATCAACAATGAATGAAACATTTTGGAGCATATAAATAACAAATGAAATGTTTCGGAGCCTATTAGTGGCATATGAAATGTTCCGGAGCATATCAACGGTGTATGGAATATTTCGGAGCATATCAATAACAAATGAAACATATCGGAGCTTATCAATGGCATATGAAATGTTCCGGAGCATATCAACGGCGTATGGAACATTTTGAAGCATATCAACAATGAATGAAACATTTCGGAGCATATAAATAACAAATGAAATGTTTCAGAGCTTATCAGTAGCGTATGAAATGTTCCGGAGCATATCAATGGCGTTTGGAACATTTCGGAGCATATCAACGATGAATGAAACATTTCGGAGCATATAAATAACAATTGAAATGTTTCGAAGCTTATCAGTGGCGTATGAAATGTTCCGGAGCATATCAACGGTGTATGGAACATTTCGGAGCATATCAATAACAAATACCAAACAGAAGCTCAAACGTCGTCTTTGACATTGCATTCATATCATTCTTATCCAAAGCATCTATAGAAACACATAACCAAAGCTCTGGATATCATATCAAACATACAGAAGGTGTAGTGGGACCATAGACAGAATGTGATTCATCCATTTCTGAAATACCACCAGACAGAAGTCTCCCACGTCTGGGAGCTCCATCCACCCACGTCTAGGTGAAGTCAAAGGGGGCCGGCAGAGCATCGCAGGCTCTATGCATAACTCCCTTTATCATTTCTGGCAAAGGTTCACATTATCCCACAACACCAGAGTACAAAAGGCAGTATGAACAATACATAGCATATATCGGAAGCACACGCGGAACAACAAAATGCACATGTGCCTTTACGAGTCAATACGATGCAAGCAACAATCTCTCACAAATGTATTCAGATTTGGAATGAAATGAAAGCAAGAGTATACACGGATTCCAAGCAATCATATATAGCTCAATTCAAATAAGAAGGTTAGATGAATTCAATATCCAAAGGAATGAAACTAGAATAGGCACATATCGAAAGCAAATGCGGAACAATGGGATATACATGTGCCTATATGTGTCAATGCGATATAGCATAAACATTACACAAAAGGATTCAAGAATGTAAATAATTTACAGGCAAGATCAAACTAGAATTCAAGCACCAACATAAGCCTCAATTGAGCGAAAGGGACTGAATGGAATCTATTTCCAAACGAATGAAACAGAATACGCGAAATCGACCAAAGCTCGATTTCTGGCAGAATTCAACAGGCACATTGAACAAATATTTCAGATTATCAATTATGCTCCAATACCCTTAAGAAAGCTACTGTTGAAAGATATATCAATCTATTTTCTGTTGAAACAAGTTTCGTATGAATCATGGTTTCCAACAAGGAGTTACCTTTGATTTGGTAACACAAGGTCAAAAATAAAATCACTGTTTTGCAGAATTCATAGGGTCGGATTCAACAGATAATAGGGTAGGCATTTGAATTCCAAATTTTTCAATCAATATGTCAGAAGAAAGGTTTACAAGTCTAGTTTCAAATGAAATCAGTTTGGTATAATTCAGAATTTCCAACAGGGACTTATAGGCATTTTAGTATCTAAAGGTCAGAAATCTTGATCCCTGTTTTGCAGAATCCATAGGCTCATTTGAAACAGACTTTTGGGTAAGTATTCGGTGTCCAAAATTTTTAAAATCAGATTCAAAAGAAAGATATAAGAGTCTACTTTCAAATGAACAAGGTCCTGCCTAAATCTACGTTTTGTGCTAAAAATTATGGCTGAAATAATGTACAGGGGTCAGTTTACCTAAAATTTTCAGATCCATGATTTTTGTATCTAACAAGCGAAATATTAGGTTCTAGACTGAAATCTTTCGAATAATTCAGAATAAATATGAGATCAAAGACTAATAATTCTGTAGGATGGGATTAGAACACTTTCTTTCTCCTGTTCTTCCAAACAGCTGCCTTCTCTGGTTCCTTATAAACGAAGGCAGAGAGGCTTAAACAGTGGGATTTGTATTTTTGTGCATTTTACAGCTTAGTCCTCGTATTATTATATTTATGATTAGGTCCTCAAGGTTTACATATAGGTCCTCAGATTTTTTTTTCTTTTTGAAAAAATCCCCCAAATCTTATGAATAATTTCTCATATTCATATTTTGACTCTTTTATCAAATTTAAAATAGATACTTATATTACAACTAGAAACTTATACGAAAATTCAGAAATGAGGGATGTTATAGAACCTCTACTCATCGCAATGCCTCCCATATGTGTGTGACCCTCTAGGCCCAATATCGAGCTGGTCGTGAGTCATACCTGTCAGAACTCCTTCTAACTCAATGAATTATTATCTCTGTAATAATTCACTTGACTCATCGACTACGGACGTACTAGGCCACTACGCCGTAGTCCCCAGATGATACAAGGGAATCCAATCCATTGGACCTGTCTGTCCTCAATTATCGTGTACCTATAGTCCCTTATCCATCTAATATCCCAAAGACCGTATATTGAGCATGGTGCTGTCAGACCCATACGGTTTCTACTCGAGTCTCGCTCTAATCGGATTCTCCCGGAGAACTCTTTCTCTCTCAACCCGAATGACCTTGGCCAGGGATTTGTCTGAGCAAGAACACATGGGATATTCCTCTCATGACACCGAGAGTGGATGATCCTCTATCGACACTCAATAGTCCTCGTAAGGTCGACTACCACTCCCAATGACCAGTTGTACTAGATCTGGGACAACCAAACCTATAAGTCTGGTATCAAAGAGTGGAGCACTCATACAGGACATCCTTGGTATCTCAAGTCTAAGGACCAGATACACCACTAGGACTACGAAATCACTGTCTGACAATAAGGCATCATTAACCATCTAGCATTCCGTAAGCGGATCAATCAGTGAACTCATTCTCCAATGAGCACCTGTACTATATCCCTAGTGTCCCTACACAAGCAGCTATGAGACCAGCTGCATCCATCATATGGACGGGTATACAGCACACCAGTCTGTCCAGTTATCATGATGTCCCTTTCGAGTATCCTATGACCGGAATTATTTAGGATATGTGTTTAAAGGTGAATCGATCTCATTATCGTGATCTCATCACGATCCGATTCCCATTGCACAAATCCAAGGACATCACAAGATATATATGCATTTATGCAATAGTTATAAAGTGGTATACGCCAAAATATAATAAGCAAAAAGATTCTATATCAAGTCATATGTGCCATCACTCACGTGATTGGCTTGCTGGGCACCTATGACTAGCACTTTCTTGATTTTCTCCTTGTCTTCGGAGGAGCTCGATTTATCCTAATTTTTGTTCTTCTTCTTGCGTTCAAAGCAAGCAGTTCCATTCTTTTTACTTTTTAATTTTTATTTCATTTGTAGTTTAAGTTCACCATCACTTGAGCTTATGCTCGAGTGGTCTTCAAATGTTCTATATCCCAAATCCTTCATGTCCTTTGGAAGGTTGTTTTGTTCATCATGTGCATTATGCACCATTTCATATGTCATCAACGAACTAATTAGTTCTTCAAGTAATACGTTGTTTAGGTTTTTAGCTTCTTGTATTGCAATTACTTTTGAATTCCAATTTTTAGAAAGAGAACGCAAAATCTTGTTTACAAGTTCAAAATCCATAAAACTTCTACCAAGTGCTTTTAAGCCATTGACGACATTCGTAAAACGGGTGTACATGTCTCCAATGGTTTCGTTTGGTTTCATGTGAAATAGTTCAAAATCATGCATTAAAAAGTTGATTTTTGAATCTTTTAGTCTACTTGTGCCTTTGTGAGTGGTTTTAAGAATATGCCAAATATCGAAAGCCGTTTCGCACATAGAAACCCGATTACACTCATTTTTGTCTGAAGCACAAAATAGAGCATTCATAGCTCTACCATTTAAAGAAAACGTCTTCTTCTCCAAGTCATTCCAATGGTTCATTGGAAGAGGAGATATTTTAAATCCATTTTCGACTATGTGCCATAAGTTCAAATCCAAAGAAAGCAAGAAAACTCTCATTCGAGTTTTCTAATAAGTGTAATCCATCCCATTGAAAAAGGGAGAACGAATGAGAGATTGACTATCTTGAAAGCCGAAATGAGCCATTTCTATTTGGGTGTTAAACCAAATTAGAAAACCGTGGCTCTAATACTAATTATTAGGATCAGGAGCACTAAGAGAAGGGGGGGGGGGGGGTGAATTAATGCAGTGGAAAACTTTCGACGATTAAAACTTCGTTCATACGTTAAAACCATTTTCGAAAACTTAACTTGAAAGCGAGTTCGTAAAAGTATTGAAGGCAGTAAGCTATTGAAGAGGTTTGTAGCAAGGTAATAGCAAGAATAAAATGCAAACTAGAGAAGACTGCTATTTATAGTGGTTCGGTCAATTGTGACCTACATCCACTCCTCTGATTCCTCTTCCGTCAAGGCCACCGGCATCCACTAACGATCTTCCTTTACTAGGCGAAGATCAACCTCCTTCTTACACCCCTCTTCTCCTTTTACTGGGTTTAGGAGATAACCCTTACAAGCACTCACTCTCCTCTCTAAACAGAATTCTAACACTTTGAATTTAGAGGAGGGAAATTCTAGAGATTGCAGTAGCGTTTTCTCTCTTTTAATCTCTCTGTGCTTTTATTCTTTAACCAAGGATGAGAGGGGTATTTATAGGCTTCAAGTTGATTCAAACTTGGAGCCTAAAAACATCTCATCCCGGGTTCCTCGGGCACGGGCTGTACCATCGCCTGCGCTAGACAATACCATCACTTGCGCTGGGCAATACCACCGCCCAGTGTCAATTTGACTAACACTGTCCTGGGCGGTACCACCACCCAGGTCTGGTGGTACCACCGCTTGGGGCGCAGTGCTGGGCGGTACCACCGCCCAGATTGGCGGTACCACTGCCTGACATAGTCTCGAAGATTGTGCCACGATGGTAAGTCTTCTTGGGACACTATTTGGGCTTCTTATTGGGCCCAACACAGTTCTTACATGAGCCTAGCTGGCCTATAATTGGGTTGGCCCAATCTAAGCCCAATTACGTGCTAACTACGATTCCTAAGATATATTCTAAGCTAAACTAAGTCCGTAAGTCTATTCTTCCGACGATCTTCCGACGAACCTCCGACGAACTCTCGGCAATGTTCCAACGAACTCCTAGCAAGCTCCTGGACTTGCGACGATCCACTTGGCGTGTTCCGACGAGCTTCTTTGGCAAGATTCTAGACTTCTCGGATTTGTTCCCCTAGAACCTCTGACGACCGTCCGAACTTCCGTCAAACTCTCGAACCCCCAACGTGATCATGGTCTTGACTCCGACGCAACTCCTGCTACATATCTTACTTCCATCGTAGTTAATCCTGCACATGTAAAATAAACTTCGATCTAGACAATTAATACTAAGCATTAATCAAGTTGTCCGGTATGTCATTGGTCCCTCGACGTTTCGTTCGATTCTTCAGCGCATCGTCCTCTCTTGTAGCCTATTGCCCAATCGGCCAGTTGACTCCGCAACTTCGATATCCTTGGCGCAATACCTGCTCTTCTTAGCCCAATGCCCGAATCCATGGCCCGAAGCATTCTATCGATACGCCGACCGATCCACCGGCCCGACGTCCAATCTTCTGACATGTTCCTCTAGCCCAACATGATTTTTCCTGCTTTAATTATCTCATCCTGATCGAGACATCCTGCGTCACTCAAAACGCAAATTAAAACATAAACACAATTATCAATTGGTTTCATCATTAAAATACGAGATTCAACATTTTATACCAATTATACTATTGAATAATATCCTCATCTAGTTGGATGAAAGCTATTTCCACTTTAGAATCTTATAGAGTTTTATGAAAATAAAAAAAATTTCTGCCATGGAAATTTAGTTAGTCAGATCCCCATCTTCCTATCTAGAAAATTATACTTTCATGCGAAGGTAGGTATTATCATGCTCTTGGTAGCATCTTCCTATGACTTCAGATCGTTCTAGTTGTTTAATTGTAAAAGCCGAATTTCCATCTTATTGATTTTTGTTAAAACTCTAAAGCAAAGCTTCATTTTTTATTTCGGGTCAAGGGCATGAGTATTGCTTACTTGCATTGAAGGTGAAGTCACCATTGGCAACGTGGGCATTAGGATCTATAACAGCATCGAAGAGGGGATTGAGGGAATGCCGAAGACACATCGTAAGAACATTAGGAACACTGTGAAAACATCGAGGACACACCATCGAGGAAGCATCGATGACACACCACCTAGAAAGCACCGAGGACACTGCACTAATATCAGATGATAAAACCCTAATGCTTTTATCTAAGAAAATAGATAGAGATTTGATCGCTTCAAGGAGATCAAACTCCTTTTGATCGTTTTGAGAGGATCAATCTCCAAGTTGGCCAAAGGCTTAAAGTTGTATTTGATTATTTGAGATAAAATAGCCAAAGACATTATATATATAGAGTTATTAATCTTTAACCAACTAGGATAAGGATTTCTAACAAAAATAAAAATAGCAATTCCTAATTTACTATATCAAAGGACCCTAACATAATTAGGAAAAACTTAAAAACTTCTATCATAACTAAACAAACTAAATAAAAAATAAAGATAAATATCAAATCCTTAAAATTAAGGACTCCTAAAATTAAAAAATCCATAAATTTTTTTAATAAATTACTGTAAGATTTTAAGATCAAAACCTGTTTTCACCATTTATCTTTTAAAATGATTTAATGCAAAGACTAATCCCTATAATCTTCTTGATATGGTCGAATGAGACATCACATTCCAAGACAAGAGAGTAATGACACCTTCGGCTTGTTATTGAACTCAACTTATTTGTAAGAGCATCAGCTTTACAAAGACATCGCGTGAGTGTTATGATTACAGCTTCGCTCTATAATAAAGTTCTCCCCTATATAAATAAATCTTTGCAATCATTCCTATGAAGTCGAGAGAGAATTAATTGACATGTTCCATATAGTATCATCACTTACGATGGCATGTTTATTATGATTGATTGATTTGATCTCTAGTTGTTGTGCTTGCAAAAGACTTTGTTATTTCTGATCTTAGAAAAAGAGAAAAGGTTGGAAAAAAAAGTGTTATCTAAAAAAGATAGTGAATCTGTTCTTGAGCCTAAGAACAAAACATGTTTGTTTCTAAGTGCATGCAGAAAAACACAATTGATTTTGCTATCGAGCTCCTAATTAAAAATTAAAAAATTAGTCTTGCATGTGAGCAATCTGAAGGAGTCAAGGAACCCAAAAAAATATAATTTATTATGTCAGAGCACTGTAACTTTGGATGATCATATTGTTGAAAATTTACTTGGTGAATTCCCTAAAAAATTCCTTTTTTTTTTTAAAATCTTTTCTAGGAGATTTTTGTTTTCATATTTCCCAAGGACATCTCACCTTTTCATAATTTCTAGAATACCCTAATATGACATAACAGCAGCTTTCCTTTTCCGAACAAATAGAATAAATACATTGGTTCATAGCATGAACCATTCCATTTTTTATTTATAATATTTTTATTTATAATATTTTTATTTTTATTTTTATTCTTAAACAAATTCCAGGAATACGAACAAGCTGAAAGAGTTGAGGAACCCGAAATTGAATATAATTTATTGGATGAAATTGGTGAAAATTTACTTGCCTGTTTCACTTTATTTCCTGCAGATCCCGAAATGTTATTTAGCTCGTATGACAGTGGTCATGTATGTCCAGAATCAATCGGACATGTCGTTTGGTCTTTAATTTTTTTCCTTTATCTAATTATTTACAAACGTACACCAAAGCTGTCTTTAATGGAAAAGAAAAAGTCTCCCTTTAGAAAATCCAAAGCTTATCATCGGAAAGACCAGAACACTTTTGTCGGACTTCAGGGCAGGAGAGGGCGAGAAGATGGAAGGGATCAGCCATCGTACCTTGCTCGTGAACGGCGTCAACATCCACGTGGCCGAGATGGGCGAAGGCCCCGTGGTCCTCCTCCTCCATGGCTTCCCTGAGCTGTGGTTTTCCTGGCGCCACCAGATCGTCTCCCTCGCCGCCCGCGGCTACCGCGCCGTCGCCCCCGACCTCCGCGGCTTCGGCGACTCCGACGCCCCTCCTTCCAGCTCCGTGTACACCGCCTTCCATGTCGTCGGCGACCTCGTCGCCCTCATCCAGGCCCTCGGCCCTGACCAAGTAATCCTTCCTCTAAAACACCATTCTTTCTATGTATGACGTCTTATGTACATTGATGATGTCGACTTAATCGACACAGGTGTTCGTGGTGGGTCACGACTGGGGGGCGTATATGGCGTGGTGGCTGTGCATCTTGCGACCGGACATGGTGAAAGCGCTGGTGAATCTGAGCGTCGCTTACGCTCCGCGGAATCCCGGTCGGAGACCAGTGGACGCTTGTAGGACAATCTTTGGGGACGACCACTACATCTGCCGCTTCCAGGTAGCTATTCGATATCTTGCCGAACACTCGCTTTATCAAATGGCTACTTCTTAGACGAGACTGGCAATTTACATGGATGCTTACTGCCATCAGTTCTAGCTGCTGAAATCTGTAACTGATGTTGGACATCTAGGATACAAACTTTGTTAATTTTAATCCCTTCAATCCTCTCGCTGATATGATTGGTTTCTATAACTATGATCTTTGGTATACATGCTTCTACTATTATGCCGACCAGCCTTATCTCAGGTATTACTCATTTTGTTTAAAGGATCGGATGTTCAATCACTTTTAAGCGCAGCCTTCGCTGCCACAGATAGGTTGACTCATTCAAGGGTTTGATAAAATTGAATGGTTCTTATATCTGATTATGATATAGGGCGTCCTTCTGTTAGGTCTCTTACCTAAATCCCTGGCCCTTGTGCCTGTAGTAACCAAAAATGTTCATAACTATATTTCTGCCCTTAATTTTTCTTTCAACATTAGGGACCCTTTGGAATATTTTGAAGTCTGTTTGAATTTAAGAGCACCAATTTGTTATGTTATAGATTGAACAAATTGTTTAGCTATTAGGAGCCATGTCTGGAGAGTTTAGATTTTTGTTTTGGTGGGTTCTTGTCGTATAACAAGATTTCTGGGAAAAGAAATTTTTTTTCCTGTACATCCTTTTAGTAGGCCATGTATATGAGTGATTGTAAGTCGCCGAAGCATGGTTATGTGATATTAATTTCATTTTTGTATATATATATATTTAAGTTAGTATTTCCTTCTTATATGCAAACTTGGTCTTCTTTGACAAGGCTACTCACGTTGTAAGCTATTTATATGCCACCAATCATGTTTACCCACACTTGAAACAGGTAACTACAGCATTCTTACACTTTTCATCCTTCTGGCATGATGGTGTATATAGCATATGGCCTAATGGTTTAGAATCCCTTGTTATCTTTCTTCCATCATTAGATATATTAATCTTTTCTCTTAAAATAAGAATCAATGATATAACTCTTTCATGGCTTCATAATGGTTCTGAAGCATCTCTTCTTTCAATCCAACCTTCCATCACGCAGCTTGTCCCTCTTATGTATGAAATTTACATTTCTAGTTGCCAACTCATGAAATGGTTTTTCACAAGGTACAAAGTTTCAGAGTTTCACTAAAACCAACCCAATGCCACCATCAGATGTAGCTTGGGATTGTTAAGGGACCATATCTGGTATCATTGCATAAATGTTACAAGGCAATTATTGTTTAAAGTTTAAGCTTGTAGTTAGTTAATGTAGTTTTTAGTCAAAAGAGTGAGCATGCACCAGTTCTATTTGTTAACCTTGTTTTCTTATCTAGAATGATGTTTGCATAATGATGTATTTCTAGGAACATGGAGCAATGGAAGCTGAAATTGCACAGATTGGTACAACCTTGTTTATGAAAAAGTTCTTGACATACCGCAAGCCAGCAGCTATTAATATACCCAAGGATAAAGGACTTGAAGTTTCCCTTGAAACTCCAGTTACTTTGCCTTCATGGCTTTCAGAAGAAGATATAAACTATTTTGCTAGCAAATTTGAGAAGTCAGGCTTCACCGGAGGATTGAACTACTATCGGTGCCTGAACTTGTAAGTTCCTCTAAATTATCTTTTGAAATATTAGATTATTAGTTTTAGCTAATTGACTTATGTTGGGGAAAAATGTCGTTGATATTTTTGTTAGCACAACGTGGCCCTAATCTGTATGCGAGAAGTCGTCCAGAATAGAGTACAGTCTCTCTAGACTTATTACCTACACAAAAACTAAGGTCGGGAGCTACTTCCGAAGCCAGTCCCTCCAATACTTAAGTTAGTACGTAGGTCCCTCCTTAATCTGGAGTTAATGATGTGTTTTTATACTTCCTTGAGGAGAAGGAATGTCCCATAAAGATTTTGCGATGGGCTAGTTCGTAATCGATCTAAGCTGTCCCCTGGGCTTTTGGGAATATTTCTGCAAATATTCCATAGGAGAGGAAGTTCGTAACCGACTTGAGCTATCGCTTGGACTTCCGAGAATATTCCTACGAATATTTCGTAGGGAAGACAACTCGACAACTCGGTAATTGACCCGAGTTGCCGTTTGGACTCCTATCCATGTGGGTAGGAGGGTGTTAGGCTTCTTGAGCCTTTACCTTCCTATAGGCCTTACGTAGTGTTAACACGACAAATGGTGGCTAACTGATTTTATATTATCTATCATTTGTTTCCCTTCACCCCCCCCCCCCCCCCCCCCCCGAAGGCGTGCTTGGGGGCTTTTGGGGTTCGAAGCGCGTCGTTTAGTGGCATGGGAGCATTTAGGATTTCTTCTAATAGATCGAGTTTTTCCAAATTAGGCACCTTGGGGATACTAGGCCTTGCATCTCTGTCGTGGTAGATTTTACTTGGTGCGGGTTAGATTTTTCTCGACTTATGCGCCTTGGGCGTCTCTTGGCTTAATCTTTCCGTTGTAGTGAGTTTTTTTTTTACGTAGGTCAATTTTTTTTTACTCACGTCTTGGGCGTACTTCGCCTTGTGCTTTCGTTGTAGCGGGTTTTACTAGTCATATGTGCCCTGCAAGCCAATCACATGAGTAATGATACGTAGTCTTTTTGCTTGTTATTATTATTTAGCATTTTTTTCACTTTATATTGTTTGTTGCTTAAATATATTATGATGTATATAGATCTGTGCAATGGGAATCGGATCGTGATGAGATCACGATAATGAGACTGATTCACCTTTAAACACAGATCCTAAATAATCTCGATCATAGGTTACTCGAGAGGGACATCGAGATAACCAGACAAACTGGTGTGCTGTATACTCGTCTATATGATGGATGCAGCTGATCTCATGGCTTCTCGTGTGGGGACACTAGGGATATAGTATAGGTGCTCATTGGAGAATGAGTTTACTGATTGATCCGCTTACGGAATGTTGGATGGTTGATGATGCCTTATTGTCAGACAGCGATTCCGTAGTCCCAGTAGTGTATATGGTCCTTAGACTAGAGACATCAAGGATATCTTGTATGAGTACTCCACTCTTTGATACCGGACTTATAGATCTAGAGGTTCCAGATCTAGCACAACCGATCATCTAGAGCGGTAGCCAACCTTACGGGGATTATTGAGTGTCGATAGAGGATCATCCACTCTTGGTGTCATGAGAGGAATGTCTCATGTGTTCTTGCTCAAACAAATCTCTAGCCAAGGTCATTCGGATTGAGAGAGAAAGAGTTCTCCGAGAGAATCCGATTAGAGCGAGACTCGAGCAGAAACCATATAGGTCTGACAGCACCATGCCCGGTATACAGTCTCTGGGATATTAGATGGTTGAGGGACTATAGGTACACAGTAACTAAGGATAAACAGGTCCAATCGATTGGATTCCCCTGTATTGTTTGGGGACTGCAGCGTAGTGGCCTAGTACGTCCGCAGTCGATGAATCGAGTGAATTATTATGGAGATAATAATTCACTGAGCTAGAAGGTGTTCTGACAGGTATGACTCACGGCCAGCTCGATATTGGGTCTAGAGGGTCATAAACATATGGTAGGCGTTGCGAAGAGTAGAGGTTCGGATATGAGATATCTGTCAAAGCCTGTATCTTATTGGATATCCAATAAGCCCCTGAATTATTGGATCCTATGGATGAGATCCAATAAGAGTCAATGAGAGATTATTGGATAGAGATCCACTAATCTAAGAGGCTTTGATAGTTGGATGAGGATCAAATACCCAATAGAGCAAGATCCATTAGGGTTAAGTTGATAGGGGACCTCTATAAATAGGAGGGAACCAATGGTTTATAGGCTAGAGCCTTTTTGGTTGTCATCTCCTATTCTCCTCCCCTTCTCAGATAGCAGGCTTGGAGAATCGGGTAACGAAGTTCGAGAGTGTCTCCTACTCATCTTGTCTTAGTCCGAGAAGCATCGTCGTTGTAGGCCTTGGGCGCATATTCCCGAGGAAGTGGAGCTCGAACTCTTTTGTTAGTTGAACGAAGGAGCTAATAGAAAGCGTCTTTAGACGAGCGTACCACTCTTTCGTTGACGGGAGACCAATAGAAAGCATCGTCGCTGTAGACGTGCTCCATTGGGTCAATGGCGCCATCAAAGGTTTCCAATGACGGGAGACCAAAGTTAGTGGGGATCGGCTGGTCCTAAATATCCTGAATAAATAGTGACCAACCCGAGGTGGAGTCGATCTACCCATCACCCCTGGATTGGTGAAAGTCGTGACGCATCTCTTCCAAGCGCCTATCCATTTACTACAGTTGGATACTTAGAGTTGTCTATTGAATCGACCGAGTGGGTCCTAGATTCAAGCAGAGCGGAGCGATAGTGGGGCAACCTACTGAACTCTGTGGTTAGGGAGCAGGGCGCTCCGTCGGCTGGTGGCTCGATAGGTCTTGGATGCCTGTGAGACGTTGGGCGGGATAACCCCAACGAACGCCGAGGTAGAAGCGGTGGCCGCTGGTCTGATCGAGGTAGAAGCGGGGTAACAACCTATATTTTGCCGGCTAGTGTTTGCATTTGCTAGGTAAGGTTCAAGAATTCCTTGGCAGGAACAACTAGATGGCTCGACGGCACTCCCGGAGATGAGGGTCTAGGGTCGTTGAACGAATGCCAGTACTACATTGGTACTCATGGCGAGGTGGACGTATCTTTGTGAGGAAAGGGTGGTTGTTGCCCCGTCTGAGTGAAAGTGTCATGGGTCAAAAGGTGGATCCTCTCCTGAATGTTCATGGACAAGGTCAGCCTGCAAACGCTCCTACAACATCGGACCCTCCTTCTAGTGTCAAAATGTTGGGGAAAAATATTGTTGATGTCTTCGTCAACACAACGTGACCCTGATCCGTATGTGAGGAGTCATTCGGAACAGAGCGTAGTCTCTCTAGACTCATTACCTGCACAAAGACCAAGGTCGAGAGTTGCTTCTCGAGCCGTTCCCTTCGATGCTTAAGTTAGTATCGAGGTCTCTTCTCCTTAATTTGGAGTTAAGGGTGTGTCTTTATATTAACCTTGAGGAGAAGGAATATCCCATAAAGATTCTACGGGAGAGATAATTCGTAATCGACCCGAGCTACCCCCTGGACTTCCGAGAATATTTCTGTGAATATTTCGTAGGGGAGATAGTTCCTAATCGACTCGAGTTACCTCTTGAACTTCTAGGAATATTTTTACGAATATTTCACAAGGGAGATCGTTCGTAACAGACCCAAGCTACCTCCTAGACTTTTGGGAATATTCTTATGGATATTCCATAGGTTTAGTAGCTCGGTAGATCGATAACTGACTGGAGCCGTCTTTTGGACTCCTATCAATGTGGGTAGAAGGGTGTTGGGCTTCCTAGGCCTTTATCTTCCTATGGGCCTTCCATGATGTTACCGTGACGAACGGTGGCTAGTTGATTTTATATTCCCTATCGACTTGATTTGTAGATCTATTTATTTTAGTTACATGCTTTTGTTCTTGGTCAAGATTAGTATCTTCCATAGTTAATTAAATTATAGAAAGTATTCATTTATTTTGAGTCTCCATATGCTTGGTTTGAGTATAGAATAAATGGAAAGAAGTATTGATTTATTTTTAATCTTGATATGTTTGGTTTGAGATTCAAACTTGGGAAGATTATAGTCGTTTCGATATATTTTGGTAATCTTAGTTATTTGTGTGCTGTCCTTGTGTTCCAACAAGGAATAAATTTAAATTTGCTTTGGGAGTATTAAAAGTCTTCAAGTATACAGGAAAGATGTTTGATTCAATTTTTATTAATTTTCAGATCATCAAACATTCTGCTTTTCTTAGAGATCTTGGAGTAGTCCCTCCCGTCCCTTTTTCAACTGAATGATTTACCAATCTTTTTCCCTTAATGTTGAACAAAAGAAATTTCATTGCTGCAGAGAAGTATGAACTGGTCTGTTCTCTTAATACGCAATTTTGCAATTTCCAGTTTGTATCTGTTTTGTTCATTTATGCCACATTATCATTGATATGAAGGAACTGGGAGCTCTCAGCACCTTGGACTGAGGTCCAAGTAGACGTACCTGTGAAGTTTATTATTGGAGATCTTGATTTAACGTACCACACGCCAGGCATCCAAGACTACATACACAAGGGTGGCTTCAAAAGTGCGGTTCCATTTCTTGAAGATGTTGTTGTGATGGAAGGAGTCGGTCACTTCATCAACCAGGAGAGGCCACACGAGGTTTCTGATCTCATTTATCACTTCATCCACAAGTTCTAGGTAGGTGTAGTCGTATGCAAAGGACCATGAATAAATGGCTCGATGGTGAAAAAGATTACGTGGTAAAAGAATCGACCCTAGTTTAGATTTAGGGATTTTACTGTATGAATAGATAATTTTTTTTTGTGTTCAACTAAAAACACATTGTTTTTAATTAATCTTTTAAAATATTGATAATTGTCACATTTCTTTTGATTAGATTAAAAAGGCGTTCTCAATATTTTTATATTTTGAGTGTGGGCCTTGGAAATTTTTAACAGATAAAAGCCAATCCCAATCTAAAAAAAGATCAACGAACAAAAGAGGATTGACAATCACCAATACCAATTGGAACCTTGCTACAAAGTTAACAAGTCCTATATTTCTTTTTTTAATGGATTGAGAATAAAAACTTCTTTTAGAAAATTTACTTTTAAAAAAAAGTTCTAAGAGAACAAAAATAAAACTGGAACCACCAAAAATTTTTATTGATAATAGGAAAAGAACAAAAAAAATAATGGGATTTATCCAAAGAGCCTCATTTTATCATGGATAAAAGGATTACAATGTGAGAAAGCAAGCTGTGATAAAAAAGATGGGTAATGTGTGAATTGCCAATATGTTTGAAATTTTCTTTCAAGTCTTTTTCATGTTCATAAGGTTTATGATATACACGAGTAATGTAATTTTGTCAGAGATTTTTATTTAGAAAATATCAATTTTGTAGGAGATTTTTATTTAGAAAATATCCCACCGAGACCCGATCAACCTACTGTTCGACTATTTTAATTTCAGATCTGAAGACTGCATAGATCCCAAAGTTTAATAGTCTACCGATCTCTATTAGTCTTTAACACTTTAGCAGCCCCATTGGTGTATCCCGACTTTTTAGAGCAAGCTAGAACGTGCACATAATGCAAACCGATACTTTGAGTCATGATTTTTATGTTTAAGGAAAATTAATCGTAGATAATTAGCCAATGACAGTTCGATTTGTCATCACTAGGTGGCAACAATTTGAGGTCTTTTAGGTAACAAATGCCTAATTAACCTAGTGATGTGGTGGGATATGGCTCTCATTTATCATATTTGGAATGGGTAAAAAAATAGAGAAAAATATTTAATCACATTAGCAATCGAGTTCAATAATTAAGGCAAACTTATTAAAACCCAAATCAGACGGGAATCTGGTCAGACCCTACCATTTAGTGGTGCCCATATTCAATGTGTCAAAAAATGGCTAAAGAAATCCTCAAAATAAATAGCTTCACTGTTTTCAGTAAAAAAAAAGTGTAACAAGTGCACCCATGCACGGGAGAATCTTAAACTCCGTAGGCTATTAAGTTTGTTACGTTGTTTCAGAGTGATGATGTAATTGAATCTGTGGTAGATCGACTTGCGTGAACTCTGATGGAACCACCAGGTTTTGCGGGTAGAATCTCCAAGTGGAAAAAATAAGACAACAATATAAACTTAGTTACACTAATCTTCATAAGATTCATAAATCTTATGGGGACAAAAATTACCTACTAAGAACATCAATGTGTCATACTAGCAATTTTTGCAATAAAAAAGACTCAAAAATTGATCCAAGAATGCTGAAACCTTGAAAGACTGAAAAGAAAAATCAGCCGCAATTTTTTTTCCATTTAAAATCAAATTATTTAAAATTTTCACACAATACACTACCCACGAAAAATAAATCTACACAACTCAAAAACTCACGAAAAATAAATCTACACAACCCAAAAACACATTTGCGTCCTAGGATTCAAGATGAAAACAGTCATATGCACAATCTGCATGGACAAAACCCCTTTACCATGAAATCTCACAAATCCACTTGAAAATCAACAAATGTTAATGAAAATCAATGCTAAATAAGTGAAAACGGGAAAAAGACAAACTAGGGTTATAAGTGAAAAGAAGATGAACCTGAGAGATTCTTCAAGAGATTCAATCAACTCAGAAGACTGCAGAAAGATGATTAAAGGAGAGAGAGGAGCCGACAGATATAATTAAATGACCTCTTACCTCTTTACTCCTTGAATTGGCAAAACCTTCTAATTTAATTCTCTAAACCAAGACGATCGCTTGAACCGAACTAAGCCTAAAACTCTCAACCAAATTGGACCAACCCCAAACTTCAATAAGGTGGAAAACAGATGCACCTCATAAAAAATATGAATGCTCTGGGGGCAGAACCAAAAACAGAGGCATTGTTTAGGAAGCAGCAATAAGCACAAGCTTTTTTTGGGATACTTGCCTTCTTTAATTCAATATTCCATGACTTCTTATTTGGCTATTTTAACTTCTAACGGTAATTGTATTATTCTCTATATACACCAAATTTAGGCACCACTTCTAGTAAATTCTGGAACATAGCATTTCACTGAATCAATGTTTCAGTTTCCAGGATCAAGATGAGAAGCTTAACTGGTACTACATATAACACAGATTAAGGTTTTATACAATAATAACTAAGATTGTGAGACCTACAGCAGGATGGCCCACCAAAAACAAGAATGAAATTGTCAGCATTTACTGCTGTAAGACATTAAAAAACTATTTACGATTTATTAATTTTATATTGAGACAGAATGAAATGACTCCAACATACCCATGTATTGCCCTAATATGCCAATACCGAAGCTCAAACAAGCTGCACAATGGCTGTGACCCGTAAAGCTCCAGCATGGAGAAGATCAGCCAGCTCATCAAATAGTAATGCAGTGCGCCAACCCCATCCTTTCGGAGCTTTAGGCAGTAATGTCCCTGCTTGCTTAAAGCTTCCAAACACCATGACTTCCCTCTTTGAGGGGCATATTAACTGCAATAAATAACCATAGCATGATCTGGTCTTTTTTTTCTTCACACAAGTGAAATAGATAAGAGTATACACTAAAGCTACCTGATATCGAGCTGTGACCTTCTCACGAGAGTCGACATACATATGCACCTGCAAAAGAGAAGAACAAGAAAAAGATGGCTACCAAGTCTAAAGCTCTATCTTTTGCCCCAGAAAAACTGACCTTTCTGAGAGAATCTGTAAGCTCAGCCTTCCGTCGGTGGAGAAACAATCCTGAATAGTAGAGGATCCATGTTAATCCGAGTTAATACCATTTAATTATGTCTCTCTGATACCAATATATTTTAGAATGAACCAATTGGTTGATGGAAAGTTTACCAAGTGTGCGGCGTCCTTGAGGATCCTCATCGTTGAAAGCCTGGACACTTACCTATAACAATGTAACCTTCCTTAGAAATTACATGGCAAGGATACTTCTAGAGATAACAAAATGTAAAGGCATGTACCTTCCACAGAGACCCAGCATAAAATACTTCAGAAGAGTGCTTCACTTGACCATCACCAAGTCTGTCAACATCTTCAAATTCTACCCTGACAATTAAGTTGACAGATTGTCAACAAGGGGAAAAAATAATTATCAAATTGTATAGACAATCATTAAGAAAATGTTAATTTTGAAAATTGAGAATGAAATTAATGTCATGCAAAAATAGTCTGATGATACTATGTTATTATTTTCCAGATAGGAAATAATCATTTGCAACACCAAGATATTTGGTTGGGAATTTGAAATCTTGAGCAGTCCAATAAACAGCAAAGAAATGCATTGAGAGCAGACTACACGGGTAATATTCCATGGGCCTGATAGCAGAACTGTTATCTTAAAGTTGCCTAGTGTTAGGAAGTGACATCAAGTTCAAGCCAATCCTATTGGTTTCTGAAAAACTATGGACCATAACTGTACCCTATGAACACATAAGGGTTTCTTTGTCCAAATTAGAGAATAGGTTACACTTAAGATCAGAACCACACAGGGACATAGAAGTCAACATCCTCTAAATAAAAGGGTTATCAGTTACTTTGATGTCACTGCATAAATCAGATGCACTGCAGTTTGAAGCAACAATGGATTGTATGCAACAAGGAACTATCTAATGTACTAGTGATTTTAAACAATCCAGATAAATCATCAAATTAAGGAGAATAGTTGAGTGTTAACCCAAAGCGAAATGGAGGAAAATGGCGTAATGGAGTTTTTAGGTCCAAGGATATCGATGAGCCCTCACAACTTTCCCATTCAAGTCCAAGAGTCTGCTCCCGCGATTCTAACATCTGTGACGAAATGCCACATGCACCAGGGTGAGATCCTGCAGCAGCAAACCTGTTCTGTATTTCTGCTTCACACATTCTTCCTCTTTGTTCTGCATGGATATGAACAAGATTGTTTCCTTGGACAAGACCAACTAAAGCTGTTAAACCATCACTTGGTACATCACCATTCAAATCAATTCGTGCTTCTGATTCATCATTGCCAAGTGTCTGCTGTGGATTTCTATTGCCAAGTACTGTCGGAACACGAGAAAATACATAACGTGTTGGAGGCCAAGCTGCACCATGCTCATATGTTGTTCCTCGCCCAATGCCTGCAAGCCCATCAATTGTTCCCCTCACAGGGACACGAACAGGCCCAAATAAGCCACTTCCATCACCCTGGGCATTTGCAAGGTATATATTTCCGTTGGTGCTAGAACTATTGTTTCGGTCATGTTCTTGCCTGTAATAACCAACTGGACCTCCTCCATGTGAATATCCATAAGCCTGTCTACAAGCACATGCACTGCTTGTCAAGCAACAGTTTTTGCAAGCATCAGCCACAATTGCTTGAACCCTGTGACACAGGAGCATCTGAAATGATAGACACAGATCTTAGACATCATATCCCATAACATCTATAGGTAGCAATCAAAAAAAGAATGAAAACTGTTATTAATAGGAACAATGGTGAAAGTTTATAGCTACTGACTTGCAGCCAAAGGCCATCATTTACAGCTTTGCAGGGAAATCCCAAGTCTTCTAGTTGCCTTCTAACACTTAAAAGTGCCTCAAAGGACATGTTACAGTAGAGAAGAGAACCCCCTTCAAATATTTTCATGAAGGCATCAAACTCTTCATCACGTAAAGAGGAGACCTCAGCATTTGTGACCTGTCTCCTACCTACTACTCGGCCACCCCATATGGGCACATTGGACCTACCCCAGTCATTCCGTGCTGTCTCATTACCAGTTAGGCTCATCAAGGACTCTCTTGATTGGTCCCTAGCAAGCCAAAGATTATTATTTAAATTGTAACAAGGGCTTTCCCCGGATGGTCCTTCCATAGCAATCTCCTTTCTGGCAGTTTCAACACTATTCCCCATGTCCATATATGAACAGGATGGCCTTGTTGAATTCATATCAGCTAAAGATGTAGGGGAGGCAGGTTGCCTCAATTTGGAGTACCTTGAATCCTGCACTGGGTTAGAGCCACTGTTTTGTCTCACTTGTACTTGTTTAGAAGAAGGTAACACTGTGTGGAAATCTACTACATAATCTGCCAACTCAACCAATATATTATGAGCAGCTTTATGTCCTTCTAAATTTCCTTGTATGTTCAATTGTTGTAATTCAGACTCTGTTGGTTGTTTACTGCAGCTACTATCAATCAAGTTCTTAGCCCTGTGTCCAGCAGAATCTGTAGAACCTGTCTCAATACTGGAGCTTCTTTGTGTGGAATGTTCTGTCTCTGATATGGCACCTCTTGCAAGTAGTGTGTATAGTGCCAGCTCAAACCTTGATATTAGATAATAATAACAAGCCTTAGGCTAAACTTACGTCAATTATGAAAGACGATTGCAGGGAATAGAATGTGATGTACCGTTTCTCCTCATTAGGTATCCACAGTTCATCAGATGTAAGCAGCGCATGCAGAGTTTGTAAAGAAAGTTTAGGTAGCACCTATTTGAAGATGTCATTTATGAACCAAAATTAGATCATGTAGCTAGATAAGAAAACATTGCATAATACAAACATGAAAAAGCAAGTAAGAGAACCAGCACATGACAACATATTGACACCAAGACACAGGCATGCGAGAATATACCACAAATACTAGGAAGAAAAGTGGGGAGAAAAAGCAGCACTATTGATAAATTGATTAAAATTGAATGAATATTATTCTAGAACAGTGATTTCAATAGACGCTCGGGCACTCGCCTAGGCGCTCGGGCGAGGCGAGGCCCGAGCGCCTCGCTTTATGTCCGGGCGCCTCGCTTCAAAGAGGCGTCACCTAGGCGCTTGCCCAAGCCCAAGCGTCGGGCGCTTCGAGCAAGCGCCTAGGTTAAACCAAGCGACTCAACCAGATTTTTAGGTCAGGTTGGTCTCCGGTGCTTTAGTCGGTTCAATTGAACCAACTAAATCACCGATATCAGGCTCCCTCACGCGATTTCCCCGACTTCCCCAACCCTAACACTCGCGATTTTACCGCTGAGATTTCTTCTCTGTTGTCGCTGCTCTCTACTGTCGCTGCTCTCTGCTGTCGCTGCTCGCCGCTGCCACAATCGCTGCTCACCGCTGTTGTCGTCGCTGCTGTCGCCGCTCTCGCTCCCGCTGCCACTCGCAGCTCCCGCTCCCACTCCTGCTGTCGCTAGCCACTCCCGCTATCGCCGCTGGTTGCCGCTACCACACTCGCCGCTCCCGCTATGGCTGTCGCCGCTCCCGTTGTCGCTCGCCGCCCCCGCTATCGCTCACAGCTCTCGCTCCCACTCCCGCTATCGCTCGCCGCTCCCACTGTCGCTGCCACTTGCTGCTCCCGCTATGGCTGTCGCCTGCTACCGTTGTCTTTGCCTCAGCGGCCTCGGTCTTCTCACACTCTTCTCACTATACTATTAACAATATATTAACAGTATACTGCTAACTGTATACTAATAATAGTATTTTTATTTATTAGATTAATAATATATTATTTTAATTTTAATACTATTAATTTTTATTTATTTAATAGTATATTTTTTATTTAAAAAATAAAAAATACTATTATGATTTATTTATTTATTATGATTTTATACCCGATTTTCTTAATTTAATAGCATATTTTTATTTAAATAATTATATATATTAATTATATTATATATTTTTATATTTTAGTGCCTCGCTTCGCTCGAGCGAGCGCCTAACGCCTCGGGAGTTTTTGGACCTTGGTACCTTTTGGCGCCTAGCGCTTTTTAAATCACTGTTCTAAAACAATATGCTATTGGACTATGACCACAAGTAATATCCTTCTTTGCAATATCTGATGTTGACAACTCTTCTTTTGAGGTTGGTCCACAAAAACTGATCACCTTTCAGAACATCCCAGAGTAGCTAGAACTACATAGACAAGCAAGGGCCAAATATAGTGATCTATGTGCATTAAAACCTGATCAGGACTTATACTATCATAACCTTGCAAATCTTATGACCAGTACGAGTCCCACACATGGTGCATTAGGCTAGGCTATCCTCAAGTCATGCTGCCTTGTATAAGGCCCACACATGTTATCATATTCTTACCTTTAAGCAAGTAAACCAGTTGAACTAAACTTTTGTGATTTTTGCCATTACCCATCTTTGGATATCTATACAAAAAACAAAGCTTTTGTAGCTCAGCTGCATACTGCATAGAATGTATCTCTTTTCCATGTTAATTATGCATTACATTGTAATTTCAATGACCGCATGGGTGGTGACATTTCAATTATTTGTTCATTACATTTGATTCCAATTATATTGCGCCAACTCTGGTTATGGAAAATGAAGCAAATAATGCAATCACATTGTCCACATAAATTTTTTAAAACTACATTTATAATAACAGACCCATATACACTTTATTTCTCACTAAAATATGATGAGAACCCATGATTTCATCTATTAATTATCATATATGATTGTTCAATCAGAAGTTTGGTGGTCATGGGATAATAAAAGTAAACCACCAAAATTGAAAATATTGGCAATCCTACAAAGAGGAAAGAACAAACTGTTCTGAACCAAGATAAGTTTTCAAGCCTCCAAGGGGTACCAAAAAGTGACTTCAATCTCTTATCTATGTAGTTCAAGCAACTATGACATTCACTAGCATAGCTAGTGTTGAAGGCAATTTTTTTCAGAAAAGAATCGATATCAATGTGATGTATGAAATCTCAACTTATCAAAAAGTGGAGGCTGATATCAACATGAGATTTTGCTAGTGTTATCTTTTTCTGAGATTTGGCGATCTTGTCTCATCTCCATCAGAGATACAATTCTGGTACTTTCTTGGAAAGTCTGACTTACTATCTAAGTCAAGGTGTTTTGCTCTCAGCAAGGGGATAAAATAAGAACAAGAAAAGAGGGCAGATGGTATCAGAAACTTGGTAAGAGAAGAGAAAAGTACGCAACAGAAAGATCATACCAGAGGAAGAGGAGGAAACAATGACAAGTAAATGGATGCTTGTCATCCTCTTCTTCCCTTCTTCCTCATCCCCTGTCTCCATCTCCATTTATCGGTCCTTGAGCAAGGTTTACTTGCCTAGTTGTAATGAGTAGAAGTATAGACATGCCTTGACCAAAAAATCCTAAACTACTATGGTCACTCCTAAGATGTCTAGCTTATACAAAGAAATTTATCTCTAATCTTTCTATTTACAGTGCATCCTTCCTCTAAATCAAGAATGCACCATTTGTTTGGGACAAACCATTTAAAATGCTTTTGAAAGCATTAAGTAGTATACATTTGTATCCAATTGGAACTGGTAACTAATACCAACATGGAAGCATTGAAAAACTCATATAAGCAAAAAATCTCAGATATCCTTGATCATGAGACATATAATTGTCACTATAAATAAGAACCATGATGCCAACAGTAGTAATTAGTATTGACATAATAGAACTAAGTAGATCGATCAAGTATCTGGACTGTAAGGAAAAATCATTATTGATGGTCCAAGACCATAGATATTGATAGATAGAACTTCCATGTCTTTGTTGAATAGATAAATTGGCTGAAAACCACATAAATATACTTAACAGTAAAACACTAGGAAAATCTACACCACCCCCCAGTGCTTGCATTCATGAGCTTCAGAATATCCAGGTTTGCCAATCACCTTAAGATTGATCAGTAATATTTCATTACCTATGGTCCAAGGGCCAATGGTAAATAGCAGAAGCCTTTTAAAAGACATCGTCAAAGCTCCCTATAAAAGATAGTCAACAATAAATAAAAGGAATTGGCACCAAAAGCTTTGAGAAGCTCTTTGGGTTTATAGAGCAACCTATCAAACACCAACACAATCTACAACATATTCATCCTAAATCTTACTTACGGGCCTAAATGTAAATTTTATATTTTTGAGGACTTCTATGCAAAACAAATCCTAGGGTTTTGAAGACCTAATATATAATATCCTCTCAGGGGTTGTCTCCACCCCACTTGAGAGGAACTAAACCCTGGAAGGATCATGCATTTGCGACCGAGAAGACTAGGAGATCAAGTTCTTAGTTGCATGGATTGATCTAAGTAAACTTTCGAATCCTTATATTCTATCTTGTTAATGGAGCATGAGGATCATATGATCTACTACAGCTTGATGATCTTCATCTTATTTAATGAATCAAAGAGTCAAAGAATTTTCTGGTTGAATTATATTATAGATGAACCATGATTCAAGTTTTTCTTTACTTATCTTTACCAAGAGTTAAGATTTATAATTACTGGATTGTAAGATAAATTCCAAGTTTACATAATAGATTTAAGAGATGAGACTGAACAAAATAATAAAATAAAATAAAAGAGTGCTGCAGCATATGGCAAGGCTGTCAGCGCTCAGCAAAACCCCCTTTGGTGGGGGAGGGGGATGGGGGGATGAGGGATCTCAAATTAGGCTTGCTGCAGCAGCATTGAGAGGATGTGAGTTGCTGCAGCATAGAGAGAGAACTGAGTGAAGAAGAGAGAGTGGGAAGCAAAGGACATAGGAGAAAGTAAGGGTGGTCCACAGGAGAGCGTGCAGCCATGCAATGAACAGAAGAGAAAGGCTTAGAGAAGAAAAAAAAAAATTGTTACAAAATATTTGAAGGATTAATAGCAGTGATTTAAAAAGGCGCTCGGGCGCTCGCCTAGGCACTCGGGCGAGGCGAGGCGAGGCCCGAGCACCTCGCTTCACTTCCAGGCGGTGCGCTTCAAAGAGGCCGTGCCCAGGCGCTGGGCGCTTCGGGCAAGCGCTTGGGTAAAACCAGGCGACCGAACTAGCGTTTTAGGTCTGGTTCGATCTCCGGTGTTTTAGTTGGTTCAATCGAACCAACTAAAGCACCGATATCAGCTGTCACTGCCCAACCCTAACCCTGCTCGTTGCCACTGCTGCTCACGCTGCCACTGTCAGTGTCGCTGCTCGCCGTTGCCGCTGCCGCTGCTCGCCACTATCGCCGCTCCCGCTGCCGTTGCCTCCTTACACTCCCGCTTCCACTCTCGCTACCGCTACCACTTCCTCTTTTCTCAGTCAGCACCCCCTTACTCTCCTCTTCCTTCTCCTTCTGTATTATGTTAATAGTATATTGTTAACAGTATACTAATAATAGTATTTGTATTTATTAGATTAATAATATATTATTTTGATTTTGTATCTTAGATTTCCTTAATTTAATAACATATTTTTATTTAAAATTTTAAATAATTATATTTATTAATTATATTATATATTTTTATATTTTAGCACCTCGCTTCATTCGGGCGAGCGCCTAGCGCCTCGGGCGTTTTTGGACCTTGGCGCCTAGTGCTTTTTAAATCACTTATTAATAGGAAGGATGCACATGACTTATGAGGTTTAGTTCTTGGTGATGTTAATCATATTAGCAATTTAGAATTTCACACTTGTACATGATTATTAACTGGTCCTCCTTATGTTATTTAGGAAAGGAAGAAGGATCTTAGTCATTGTGTTATCTTGATTTTCTACAACTAAGGTAAGTATTCGAATGACTCCGTCTAGCCTCTTTTCGAAGTAATGACATATATAATAGTCACTTATATGATTTTTGGTTGGTTTATAAAATATTTTATTATTCAGAAAGAATCACATACATATTATGTGTTTGCAATATGTGAAAAAAACATATGCCTTAGAAATATTATTTGAAGTAATTATTGGCCTGCAAATTATTTTATGGTTTCAAATATTACAAACTCCTTTACAAAATCATTTCTGAAAAATACTAAATGATTCTGTGAGATGTTTTATAAAGAACTATATAAATGTTTGACATGATATATGATGTCTTAGTTGTCTATTTATTATGGCTATGATCTGGACCCTACCAATGGGGGTTAAACATAGGTATTTATTAATTTCTTTTGGGCTCTAATAAAAGGATAAATGTGTTACCTACATCATGGGGTCAAACATGATTCTCCACCTTGTCATTGGTATATACCGTGGCTATAGCCATCATTGCTAAAACGACATTTGTTATAATCTATGCTCTTAGCTATGTATATATTGTCCTTTGAAAAAATAATAATAACAATAGCATTAAAGATAAGTTACTCTGAAAATGTTATTTAAATCTTATGTGTTGAAGGTGTAAGACTTCTTTGCAAGATATATGAAGTTATGTTATGACTCTGTGGAAAACAAAAAAAAAGTTTGATGCCCTTTCTTTTGTTTAAAGGTAAATGATTGGTTGCAAAATTATTTTAAAGTTTTAATAAAAGCATCCTTTTTATATATCAATTTTGTTAGTGTGCAAGTTGAAACTTACTAGGCTATGGATTGCTCATACCTATGGTTTTAATTTTTTTTCAAATACTAAGGAGTAGATCACACATGGACTAGCTTAGAAGATCAATGTATGTGTCTCAGTGTAGTCAAAAGCACTAAGCGCCAGAAGGCATCATGGTCCCAAAATACTTGAGGTGTTAGGTACTCCCCTAGGCACTCGCTCGAGCAAAGCAAGACGCTCCCAAATATTATAATTTAAAAATTATATATCATTATTAATAAAAATAAACTAAAACTAAAATAACACATCAAACTTGCATTCATTTATAGTACCAAACTACATTGTCCATATTCAATAACAAAATAAAACAAGATGTGCAACTTTCACTACAACAATAGCAATAATAATCAACATTTTACTTACTACAGCAAAGGCGACAGCTGCTATTCACTACAGCAGGTAGCTGCGGTTCTCAACTAATCCAGTGCAGCGATTTCAATAGGCGCTCGGGCGAGGCGAGGCGAGGCCCAAGCGCCTCGCTTCATGTCCAGGCGTCTCGCTTCAAAGAGGCGCCGCCTCGCCTCGCCCGAGCGCCTCGCTTCATGTCCAGGCATCTAGCTTCAAAGAGGCGCCACCTGGGCGCTCGCCCGAGCCTAGGTGTCGAGCACTCTACGAGCGCCCGGGTTAAACCAGGTGACCGAACCAATGTTTTATGTCTGGTTTGGTCTCCGATGCTTTAGTTGGTTCAATCAAACCAATTAAAGCACTGATATCAGCCTCCCAGCATCCCTCTCGTGACTTCCCCAACCCTAACCCTGCTCGCGATTCTATCGTTGACATTTCCTCTCTACTGCCGCTGCCTCTCTCCGTTGTCATTGCCTCTCTTTGCTATCGTTGCTCTCCAATGCCATTGCCACTGTCGCTGCTTGTTGTTGTCACTGCTCGTCGCCGCTCGCCACTCCCGCTCCTGCTGTCGCTGCTCACTGCTATCGCTGTTGCTTCTCTCAATCAGCAGCCTCAGTCTTACTGTTACACTGTGCCCCCGCTACCACTACTGCTGCTCGCGGTTGCTGTCGCTGCTCGCCACTATCGTCGCTCCCACTCCCATTGCCACTACTGTTACTCTTACTCCCTCTTCTCACATCGACTCGATAGTATACTGTTAACAGTATATTAAAAGTATACTCTTAACTATATATTAGTAACAATATTTTTTTATTTATTAGATTAATAATATATTATTTTGATTTTAATACTGCTAATTTTTATTTATTTGAAATTATTGCTTTTGTTTTGAATTTTTAGATTTTTTGTTAATGTGATATTATGATTTTGTAAGATTTTTTAATTTAATATCATTTTTTTTTAATAATTATATTTATTAATTATATTATATATTTTTATATTTTAGCGTCTCGCTTCGCTCGGATGAGCGTTTAGCACCTCGGGAGTTTTTGGACCTTGGCGTCTTTTAGCGCCTAATACTTTTTAAATCACTAATCCAATGCATAATGATGTGCAACTTTACATGCACAAAGTTGTATCTTATGCATGCACAGTACCTCCTAATGTTGTTGGAACAACATCAGGTGTCCAATGAATTCATACAACCTAATGCATAGACCCACATTATATGGGAATGCTCAAATGATATTACCACTAAAAGCTTTCCACCCAATCAACAATAAGCAACAAGCACTCATTGCATGCATACTAGATTCTTGTAAAACCAAATTCCAAACCGATTACCATTGATCGGATAGAAAACATAACCTCTAAAAGTTTCATAGAAAAAATTCCAAAACTACTCGAGCATAAAAACATCCAAAGAAACAATTCCAAATACTCCAAATTTGACACATCAAAAATGAGGGAAGAGCAAGGAACGTAGGACGGTAGGATGGCAGCGGTGAATGGGGAAGAGGGGGAAGTGGGAAGAGCGAGTGGGGAAGGGCGGGGGAGACGGGGGGCTGCGGTGAACGTAGGAGGGTTGCAACGGTGAACTTAGGAGGGCTGTGGTGAACAAGGCAGAGGTAGGAGTGAGGAGAGAGGAGGGAGATATATCTAGAGGGAGGGGAAGACACTACCTTAGTCGTCGAAGGAAGACACACCGCTGTTGCTAGAGGAAGACGTCACAACTGTCGCTGGAGGAAGACACCGCCACTACTAGTGTCATTCGTCGATGGGAGTAACTCCACCGTTGTGAGAAACGTAGTGAGGAAAGGACTTCAGCGTTAGGGCACTCGCAGGTGGTGGTATCTACGATAAATACCTAGTTCAATCACACCATATGAGTATTTTGGTTCAATTCAGGCTTGACCTAGCCTGAGTTGAACCAAGCGAGCATCCGACCCTCCCAACACCTAGGCCTATGCGAGCGCTTAGGCCATGCTTGAGTCAAGTTAAATTTTCTATGTAAATATACAATTAAGGCTAGGCAAGCTTGATGCTCTTGATGAATTAAGGCTAGCTTAGCTGCAGATAAAAAACTTCGAACTACATCGACCTCAAATGTTTGAAGCTTACAAGAAGCTAACTTAGGGCCACACCTTTGAAAAGGGAGAATTGGTCCTTATAATAAAATGTGGAATCATTGCAAATGAAAATACAAGGGAAAATTTTGATCCAATTTGGAAAGATCGTTATATCATTGAGGTCTATGAAAAAGGGGCCTATAAATTGGTAGACATGCATGGAAACCATCCAATACTTCCAATGATTGGTTGCTTACTAAAAGTATAATATGCATAAAGAACTGCCATAAAAAGAAAAGATTGAGGACATATAACATTCTAAAGTTAGATGAGCAAAAAATGTGCCATCTTCTAACCTCATGAAAATTCAGAGTAACATTAGGGGTAATAATGTCAAATCCCAAGTCTCATTTATGGGTCAACCCCACGTGCAAAATTGAGTCTTGCTGCAAAGAAACTCTTGAGGTTCCACAGGAAAAAGTTAGGTACATTGTGATTTGTGAAAGAAAACCCACTTGGACCTTATCACATCGTAAGGTTAACAAATCCAATACAATTCTTGATATGTATGCCAACAGATGTTAAGGCCTTTAGATTCCACTCCATTAATTATATACTATGCATGAAGTAAAGTCCAAAATCTTATGCTATGGTATATGGTCAAGTATACCTCAAAGTATTCTTATTACGAGTAGTTTTACAAGAAAAAAATGAGCCTTAGGAGCCTAGATAGACATCTAGGTGTTATATATAAGGAATTTACTGTAAATTAAAAAAAAGTAAAAGGAATGAAAGGGAACAATTATGGAACTGCTTGCAGTTTAAAAAAACTCAGTTTAATGTGCTGTAATGGTTCAAAAAGTCATAACTCTTCAGGATACCTAAATGGGTCTTTTAGCATCCTTTCAATATCTATATAAACTCCTCTATATTGAAGAGTAAAACACAAGAAATTCTAGTGCAAACAAAGAACTGAATTTTTCTTTCTCTTTATTTTCTGGTTAAGTTATGATTCTTCAAGTAATCAAGAAGTGCAGTCTTGATTATTTCGGTTAATAGGCATTGTATCCTGGAGATAGAATTTTCGTGAAACCATTTGCATCATAGTGGAGAAATCATTTATCTTGAAAACAGTTTCCTAGAAACGCCTTGTCTAATTCTGTTTTACTCAAGTTTTACTTAGATCTGTGTCTTTACTACAACAATTTCAAGATAGATAAGTCACAATGGATTCTGCATTAATCAAGGCACAGATTCATGATGTGGAAAGGCTTGAATGGTTTAGTGGTGCAAAGTACAAATGCTGGATTTATAAAAATCTTCTAATTGTTGACAATCGCCAAGGTGGCTTATGTGGACGTGGATCAAACTGAATAACAGAAGAAGAAAACTTTGGACTGCACTTAAACGCAGGTATGTTAATGAAGATGCTGGTAATAAATCTTTTTTGATCAACAAGCACATAGTTTATAAAACGAATAATTCAAAGCCTGCTATGAAATGTGCTGATGCTGGAGAACCAATCTCTGAATCATTTCCAAGTGTCTACCATCATTGGGAAACTTCCAACTTCATGGAAGGAATATCAAAATAAGTTGAAACATGAGAAAAAAATCTGTTTATCTAGATGAGTTGTTACAACACATTCAGATTGAGGCAGAAGCAAGAAGAAGATACGTTTTAACTAATTGTAATAAAAATGATGGTATTCATAATGTTGACGCGTCAGCATCAAAGGCTCCAAAGGGGAAGCAAGGGTCTTTAAAAAAAAGGAAGCATTCTTCATTCCAAAAGAATGAAAATAAAAATGATAACAAGAAGAGCAAGTTTGGCCCCTGTTTTGTTTGTGGAAAACCTGGACATACAGCCAAGGTTTGTTGTTCTTGGAAAGGAATTAACAAGGAAGAAACTAATCTGGTAGAAAGTGATTTTTTGTTGTCCTTACTGAAGTTTGTATGGTCAATTCCGATGAAAATTGGTGGCTGGATTCTGGAGTAACATGTCATGTAATTCATTATAAGAATCTATTTGAAACTTATTAAGTGTTGAATGGTTCTAAAACTGTCTATATGGGAAATTCATCTACTAGTGCAGTTTTAGGGAAGGGTACACCACGACTCTCTCTTTCTTCTGGTAAAGTGTTTACTCTTTGAGATGTCTATCACATTCCTAGCATGAGGAAGAGTCTTGTATCAATTAATAGGGTTGATGAAAATGGTTTTAAGATTACCATAGCATCACAAAAAGTTATTATCTCTAAAAAAGGAACTTTTGCTGGGAAAGGCTATGTAAAAGCTAATATGTACTTGTTGAAAATTAATGATAATATTACCAGTTCAATTTACATTGTTGAGCATGATTCTTAGTCTCTTTGGCATTACAGACTAGGACATATTGGTATAAATGCAACGCATGATGTCTTATGATTTAGTTCCTAAGCAAGATTCGCAATTTCGGTCCGTAATGTTGTACCGACCAATAGTTGATACAGTACATACCGAGGTAACCAACGGTACGTTGGGACATACCAATGGTACACCCAAAAAAGCATCGAAAATAGCTCCAAAAATACCTAAAAAATAGAAAATAAAAAGTTAGATTAGGATTTTTTAAGTTAAAAATAAATATAAATTTAATATAATATTAGCGAAAATAATCTAAATTAAGAAAGAATAATGACACATCTTTTTCGGGCTTTAGGGAATAGCTTTGTTGTACGTTCCAAACCATCCTTCTGTTAATATTGAATTATCTACAAAGAAATGATTTGAATTGTTAGATTATGGTACGTTACGAACCATCCTCGTCGAGTTTCATGATTTGAATCTTAGGTGACATGTGACCATCAACTCCCCTGCGTTGTCGCCATCATCAATTGAGGCATTGTTGTCCACATCGCAGCCATGTCTCTGGATTGAGCGGGTTGAATGCGATTGAGAAGGTGTTTCGCCGCCTGACTCAATTCTTTCCAACAGTGTGGCTGATGCTACTGCCTTCCCCTTTATCTTTGTCTTTGCATACTAGGCATACGACTGTCACAGTTAGGTGTCTCGAGTTCCTCGAACAGTCTAACTCGAAGTTATTTGGCTCTTCCGCCACGTTCTGACCGAGGGGAATCTTCCTCTTAATCCTCCCAAATTTGATCCAATCCTCGAATCGTAACCTTGTTTAGGAGAGTGAAAATCTGAGAATGAGAGTGAGACGTGAGTGAGAATAAGTTTAAGAGACTTGAGGAGATTGAGAGAGTAATGAGTTGAAAGAGGGGGGAAACCCTTTCCTATGGTTCAAACAATTAATTTGACCGTTTGAAATAGGGTGATCTCAGCCCTTGAACGGTAACGATTGGATTTCGACCATTATTGCCCGGTACAAACCCCATATCGCCTGATACGGGGTCAAACTATGGTACTGCTCGGTAGAGGGCGATCTGCATACCGGTCCCCTATCAGAGACCAATACGTACCGCCCATACCAAGCGATACAAGTCGGTACGGTAAACCCTATTCCAAGTCTAAGAATATTCTATCAATGAATACTTGTGTATGTTGTGCACAATCTAAGATAACTAAACCCTCTTTTAAATTTGTTACTAGAACATCATCCTTGCTAGAACTTATTCATACTAATGTTTGTGAGAACAAGGAAAGTCTAACTAGAGGAGGAAAATATTATTTTGTTACATTTATTGATGACTTTTCAAATTTTACGTATGTCTATTTGTTAAGAACAAAGGATGAGGTTTTTGATAAATTCAAAATCTTTATGGAAGAAATTGAAAATAAAAGCAGCAAAAAGATTAATAGAATAAGATCTGATAGAGGAGGAGAATATCTCTCAAAAGAGATGATTTCATTTTGTGAACAAAATGGTATCATCTGAGAACTTTCTACACCTAACACTCCATCTCAAAATGGAGTACCAAAAAGAAAAAATAGATCTTTGCTAGAAATGGTTAGTGTTATGATAATTCATGCTAAATTACCTAAGAGTTATTGGGGAGAAGCACTTCTTACTGCATGTAATATATTTATTTGAAATAAGAAACCTAGTATTAATTATTTTAAAGTGTGGGGTTATATTGCATATGCTTTAGATGCTGCTTTGAAAAGATCTAAGTTAGGAAGTTAAACTGTTAAATCTATTTTCTTGGGTTATTCTGTGCATAGTGAAGTAAATAGATTTTTGAGTCTTTGTTCAAATAGAGTATTTGAGTATTTGAATCTGCACATGCTATTTTCTTTGAACACTTAACAATTAAAGATGCAGACAAGTTAGAATTAGAAAAGGATTTATCAAATGAGTTAAATTTGTATTCTGATCATGCTTCTAGTTCTAATACTGATGTATATCTATTTCTGTTGATCATAATAATTTGCATGATATGGATATGATTAATAATATTGTGAGAAGAAATGATGAACCTAATCTAAAGAGACAAAAGATGTAGAATTGAAAAGAATTTTGGTCCTGATATGAATACATTATCTTATAGAAGAGGATCCTAAATCTTTTCAAGAAGCAATGTCTTTACCGAATGCTAATATGTGGAAAAGGGCAATGGATGATGAGATTAAATCTATACATGATAACATTACATGGACCCTAGTAGAACTTCCTCCAAACACTAAACCTATTAGTTGCAAGTGTGTTTTGAGAAAGAAACTCAAAACTGATGGAACAATTGATAAATATAAAGCAAAATTAGTAGCTAAAGGTTTTAGTCAAAAAGAGGAAGTCAATTATTTTGAAACTTTTTCTCCCGTAACAAAATTTACATCCATTAGAATTATGTTTGTCATTGCATCTAGGTATAATCTTGAAGTGCATCAAATGGGTGTAAAAACTGCATTTTTAAATGGTGACTTTGAAAAAGAAATTTACATCAACCAACATGAAGGTTATATTGTTAAAGGTCATGAGAATAAAGTATGTAAATTGAATAAATCATTGTATGAACTTAAACAAGCATCTAGACAATGGTATAAAAAATTTAAAAAGGAAATTAAGAAATTTGGTTTAAGAGCAGTAAAGTAGAAAGTTGTGTATTTACTAAAGTCACTGCAGAATATAAAGTACTCATTACTTTTTATGTTGATGACTTGCTTATTTTTGGTACTAATATAAATTAAATAGATAAAACTAAGAGAATCTTGAGACAAGCTTTTGACATGAAGGACTTACGTCCTGTCGATGTCATATTGGGGATCAAGGCTCTCGAAAGAGGAAGGGAATTTGTTTTAACACAATCTCACTATATAGAAAAGACGTTAAGAAAGTTCAATCATTTTGATTGTCAACCTTGTAAAACACACCCTCATGTAAAACTAGTTCAAAACAAGGGAACAGCAATAATTAAGGAGAATATGCCAAGATTATTGGAAGCATCATGTATGTTATGAATCACACAAGACCAGATCTTGCATGTGCAATTGGCATATTGAGCACATTCACTAGTAACCCAAGTGAACAGCATTGGAAAGGGTTAAGTAGAGTATTGAGATACTTGAAAAATAGTAAAAATTATGGATTGCATTACAAATGTACAACTTCTGTACTTGAGTGTTACAGTGATGCAAATTGAGCATCCAATAGATCAAACTCTAGATCTACTAGTGGTTGGTTGTTCACTTTAGGTGGAACAATTGTTGCTTGGTCATCCAAGAAACAAAATTGTGTTACTTTATCTTCCATGGAATCAGAGTATATTGCAATGTCAATTGCAAGTAAAGAGATTGTTTGGTTTAAGAGAATCTTAAGAAGTATTCCTTATTAAATCTACCTAGTAACACTGTATTGTGACAACCAAGCTGCAATCCAAAATACAAAGAACAAAAGGATAACAGATAGAAGTAAATATATTGCTATAACTTTGTTCGGAGACTTGTGAAAAAAGGAAAGTTAGTGTTACAATACTTGCCACCGAAACAAATACTAGCATACCCTTTGACAAAGCCTTTATTAGGCGATAAAATTACTAAAAATATGAGAGGTATAAGACTGTTATCAATAAAAGAAATATCCTGATTGAAACCAACTCTATTTCTATAATATCACTCGATAGTGGAAATCAAGTTACAAGAGTTTAAAAGGCAATTTATTCATAGATATTTGAGAAATGGAAACGATGATACATATCAAGTGCATTGTTTAAGAAATAGTGGGGGGTATACTATTTCGTTAAAGTCCTATATCTGGTTAATGCACTATTTACCACAACAAAAGGTTGGACAATAAAGTCCTTAATAGACATAGCTATGTAGAGTGAGTTGTAGGCACTTTTGATGAGTCTACCTTTGCCAGTAGAGAAGAGGTTCTTTCTTACGGATCACACCGGTAAGACCCCACGAGTACTAGCTAAGCCAGGATTCAATGCAAGGCCCATTAAAGTGCTGCCATATGTAGACTTCAGAACTCATATATAGTGTGAATATGGTTCCTTATGTCCCATTTTCAATCCAAAGTTTAAGATTAGTCTACTTATGGATATACAAACATTATATACATCCCAGAGTTTACATTTTGATTTGTAATTTTATGATTATATTTTTATTATATGTAAATTAATGGGGGATTGTTATATATAAGGAATTTACTATAAATAAAAAAAGAAAAAGGAATAAAAGGGAATAATTATGGAAACTGCTTGCCATTTAAAAAAACTCAGTTTAATGTGTTATAATGGTTCAAAAAGTCATAACTCTTCAGGATAATTGAAAGGGTCTTTTAGCATCCTTTCAATGTATATATAAACTCCTCTATATTGAAGAGTAAAACATAAGAAAATTCTAGTGCAAACAAAGTACTGAATTTTTCTTTCTCTTTATTTTCTAGTTGAGTTATGATTCTTCAAGTAATCAAGAAGTCTTGATTATTTCGGGTAATAGGCATTGTATCCTGGAGATAGAATTTCCATGAAGTCATCTGCATCGTAGTGGGAAAATTATCTATCTTGAAGACAGTTTCCTAGAAACGCCTTGCCTAATTCTATTTTATTCAAGTTTTACTCAGATCTGTGTCTTTAATACAACACTAGGTTCCTCTATCTAGGCACTCGAGAGATTGCTTGGGCTTTGTGCATAGAATGTGCTAAGAGTCTAGGAGGTAAGCATAGCTAAATGGCCTAGGTAGACCACCTAAACAACTACTTACAACAACATAGGACTATGTAGTGATAATTACTACATAACTTGAATCTTTGATCAGAATCAAATTATGAGATAAAAAATAAATCCATACTCCACTGCTTAAGTTTTATTTTTCGTTACCATTGAGGGATTCTTGTAACATATAATAGAAAATAGAAACTAATAATTAAGGTTCACTCTATAATAAAATGACAAACATACAAAATTGCTCTTCATTTGGCCTCTCATTTGCTAGGCCCATCTATCTCAATCTAATATAATCATGAAACTAAGGGAACAAAGATCTAATACAAATTAGTTTTATCCTTTTATGTTAAACCACCCAATGCCACCAAGAAACACTTGTAGTATAAAAAAAGATTATGTGGGTTTCTTCTTTTTCTTTATCCCTTTTAATCAGTTCTCTACTTGGTTCTCATATATGCATTTGCTGTAAAAGATCTCCTTGGTCCTGTTCATCAAATAGTTAATGGAGAAATAATAGGACTACACACAAGCAGGTGAAGCTAAAGAAAGAATACTTGTAGAGGACATCATTCAGCAAACTCAAGAAAGTTCATCTTAAATCCATTTTTTAGCCAAATACAGCAGTTTCAAGATTTAGATCCTAGAAACCTACTTCTGAACCATCTTGATTGAAAATGTAAAGAACGGTTCCTTATATCTACCAACCTAATTACCTTTGTAGGATAGGTATCAAAAGATATCTATAAATTTTTATATGCCCGTAGAAGAGTTGGATATAAAATGTTAGCCACAAGAAGAGCAAACAGCAGAACACGTATGATGCACAGTAAAGAGTATGTATTAAACTAAAACCATCTGTTCCTAACCTCTATCAATTCCTTGGTGGCACTTTGACAAAGGTATCCCCAGCATGCATTACTAACACGCTCTCCATGCATACCATAGTCATGGCTCTCTGCAAAGACCTGACTCACAGAGAATGCAATTTAAAATTGGATGAAATCGGAATCTGGTTTCATTAGAAGAAGGAAACTCAAATACAGTCTGAGGGTTCAGAACTCACCTGGTATGCTAAAAAGTTTGAAGTTGAAAGTTCAGAAATGATAAAATCTGTGCAAATGGCACAAAGATCCTGAAAGAAAAGCCACATAAATCTCAAAGGAAAATAAAATAAAATAAAAACTAGGGAGATTCAAACCCACAGAATGATACTTCACAGAACCTGTAGGTCTAAAAAAGAAGCAACTGCAAGAACACGGAAAGCATTGCTGTCATCAAGCTTCGGATAATGCCCGTAGAGATATGCTAAACCGACTGCAATTGCATCTGGATCAACATTAGCATCATCAATATTCAAGACCACAGTAGGCTCACCAGCTTCCTTCCAAGGACCATGAAGCATATTCCTACATGAGATCAGGTCAGTGCAACAAGAAAGAGGAAAGAAAATCACAGCATGTAGTGAGCAAATTATAGCTCCAGATGTTATCAAGGAATCCATAAGGTTATTGACAATAAAGATCATCATTTCATATTCTTCTTAACAACCAAGAGATTGATCGGTTAAAATACCTGTGGATTCAAAGTAGCAAGTTCTGAAATAAGCACAATCAGTTACATGACCATTAAGCTGCACAATTGACCTACGTGTTGCTCTCAAATTACGAGAGGAAGAAGCTATAATCAATATAATTTATGTATGCTAAAGGAATACCAAGTTGCATATGATCAAACCAAGAGAAACCTACAAATAAATGCAATAAAAAATTGCAGAAAAAGACTCTCCCAACTAGTATGTTAATTTCCAAAAAAACCCATATATTTTCTTCCTGCCGCACTCGAAGTCCTATAAATCAAGAAACGCCTATTCTACAATGGAACAAAATTGCACCTGAAATAAGAACTACGGGAAAGAATTAACCGGTGGAGTCGGTAGGTGGAGCCCATCGCCTGCACCACTACATCGGAGAATGCACCCGAATTGAACCCCTCCATCTGGATGTGGTCACAGAGGGAAGCAAGGTTACAATCCAAAGCGCGAAGCTCCCCACTGCTCCGATCATTATCAGGCGGTTGGGACTGGAGGCGGGCCAGCGGCGGAGACGGCGGCTGTTGGGATGGCTGCGTGGACGGCGGCGGGACAATGGCCATCTCGGAGGGCGGAAACCGTGGAGGAGGCAACTCGGCCTAGAGCAAACCGGCGGAGGGGCACCGTCGATCGCAACCAAGCCGCCTGCCGCTGCAACCGCCTAATCTTGTGGAGAGATGGGAAGAGCCATTGAGGCGATCTCTATCTGTGCCTCTGATTAGGGTTTCGAGTGCCGGGGAGGGGAGGGCGGGGTTTTATTTGGATTAGGGAAGAGAGATCGGATTTTCACATGGAGACGGAAAGAAAAGGATGGAGGGTTGCCAAAAGGGTCGAAAAAGAGAAACTTTTGGTCTTATAGTATTGTTGTTGACAATGGATCGTGATCCTAACTTGGAGTGGCTTGAACGCCAAGACTGTGCGAAGATACGGGTGTGAGAGCATTGTGAGAGCATTCATTCTTCCATATGGGAGCTCGTACACATATCTATCCTTACATATCTTGGAAATAGCATATTTACCCAAAACTTTTGATATGTCGTACCAAAAATATTAAGATCTTTCAAGCATGTTCACATGTACCTCTCTAATTAATAATTTTCTAACTACAATTAGTATTAGATAATTGGGATTGCATATGTGGCCCATTCTCACGTTGTCATCAGTCAACTGAGATTTGACAGTGATCCTTTACACCGTGGAGTTGGCACGGTTTGGTTCGATCCCGGGTGCACAAGATTATCCACCTCTAGCAGGTCGGGTTTGAGCTCTGGCTTCTGAGTCAGAGGCTCCCTAGGGCTGATTGCCTGCTCCTCGGGCTCCGATCCCTACACACAGGTCGGGGTCGAGAAGGGGCTCCCAACTTTGACCCCTCCGAAGATCTTGTTAATATTGAGTAGCCAGAGAGGAACCTCTTTTGTCTGACCCCTCGAGGGGTTTTTATCTTCCCCTCAAGAGGACCGATCGTACCTGGGCTATTTATTACCGTCGACGCTGTACTCGATTTAGCACCATCCCAGTCTTTACGGGTCGGGGTGCATTCTACGGGTACCATCCTGCCCTTTGCAGGACGGCGTGGTATTTGGTGAGTGTCGTCCTAGCCTTTTGTTGGGCAACGTTGTACTCACTCGGCACCGTCCCGGCTTTTGTGGGACGACATTGTGCACGGTCGACGTCGTCTCGGCCTTTTGCTGGGCGGCGCTATACTCGGTCGGCGACGTCCCAGCTTTTGCAGGATGACGCCGTGCACGGCTAGTGCCGTCCAGGCCTTTTGTTGGGTGGCATCGTACTTGGCGAGTGCTGTGCTGGGTTGGCACCATCTCAACCTTTGCGGGATGGCGCTATGCCAACCCGACCTTTACGGGTCGGCGCGGTACCCGCTCGGTGTCGTCCCGACCTTTGCAGAATTTATGTTGACTGAGGCGTGTTGTCCTATATGCTGATGTGGTCATGAATAGCGGTAGGTTTCCAAGATGTGTCCTATCATTCTCTCCTCCCCCCCCCCTCACAAAGCGGCTTGCACCAGGCTACTTTACGAGGGCCCGAGCGCAAAGCGCGATTCAGTCTCATAAGTTGGGTCTATCGTGTGGTGGCTGATCGATCGTGGACAGGGCGTGTTGGAAAAGGTCGTCGGGATTATGGCTGGTCGAGCGGCATTGTTCATCGTGGGGCACGGTGATGCAGCTAGAGCCGGTATGCATCTTGATTTGGGTTGACACGATCGGGATTGTCGTGTCCGAGGGGTACAACTTGGATGTGATTAATGCGGCTAAGTAGCATGACTCAGGGGCTGTATGACTAATGCGACCGAGTGGCATGACTCGGGCGCTATATGACTGATGCGACCGAGTGGTGTGACTTGGGCACTGGATGACTGATGAGGCTGAGCGGCATGACTCGGGCACAGCATGACTGATGTGGTCGAGTGGCGTGACTCGGGCACTGTATGACTGATGCGGCCAAGTGGCATGACTCGGGGATTGTATGACTGATGCGATCGAGTGGCATGACTCGGGCACTGTAGGACTGATGCGGGCGAGTGGCATGACTCGAGCGCAGCATGACTGATGCGGCCGAGCGACGTGACTCGGGGACTATATGATTGATGCGGCCGAGTGGCTTGACTCGGCCATTGTATGACTGATGCAGTCGAGTGGCACGATTCAGGCACAGCATGACTGATGTGACCGATTGGCGTGACCCGAGGACTATATGACTGATGCGACCAAGTGGCATGACTCGGGCGCTATATGACTGATGCGGCTGAGTGGCATGATTCGGGCGCAGCATGATTGATGCGACCAAGTGGTGTGACTCGAGGACTGTATGACTGGTGTAGTTGAGTGGCGTGACTCGGGTGCTATATGACTGATGCGGCCGAGTAGTGTGACTTGGGCGCTGTATGACTGATGCGACCGAGTGGCATGACTCGAGCGCTATATGACTAATGCGGCCGAGTGGCACGACTCGGGCGCAACATGACTTATGCGGCCGAGTGGCGTGACTCGGGCATTGTATAACTGATGTGGTCGAGTGGCGCGACTCGCCACATCAGTTTGTGTGGGAAATCTTCGTCGTTCGATGACTCCTACCTTGGTGGGAAGTATTTGCATTTGGCGGGAAGTTTCTACGTTCTGGTGAGAAGTTTCATGTGTTTGGCAAGAAGTTCCCTGCATTTGGTGGGAAATTTCCCATCGGGGGAGGCGGGGGGAATCTCGCTGCTTGTCTCAGAAGTTGCACAACTCCAGTCTTTTAAGGCGAGGGAAGTGATTGCTGACCTTCTAGGGGAGGCGAAGGGTTGCCTCGGTTGGCAGGGCTTCACCCTATGAATTCCCCTCCCTCTCTTCTTATCTGTTTGCTTGTTTCTCTTACTTTTGGCTGAGTTCGTTCTTGTGCTTCGGGTTCTCGCTCCTCATCTTTTCCTTGGTCGGTAGACACCTCAGGTCGGTCGAGATGTCCACCTCCTCTTCCTCTTTCTCTTCCTCCTCTTCCTCTTTCTCTTCTTCCTCTTCCTTTGTTAGGTTGATGTCTAAGGCGGTAGTGTCAACTTCAAGTAGTGGTCCCTCATCGAGTGAGTGAGAGAGTGGTTCAGGCTCTAGAGGTCATGAAGTCCCAGCATGATTCTAGCTCGATTGTGACCGCGGAGTGGCTGGGCCGCGTTAGGGGTCACTACAGTATCCCGAGTGAGTATGAGTTGCACGCTCCTCAGTTTGGGCAAAGGGCCTATGACCTATTTCCGGGTGGGTTCGGACTGACCCTTGATGCCCTCGAGGCTAGGCTTAGGTTCCCTTTGCACCCGGTGATCGAGGGCTGCCTCTCCTGGTGGCATATCTCACCATCGCATATGGCTTCCAACTCTTGGAGGTACATGGTGGCCTTCCTCGGGGAGTGTCGAGGGGCGGCTATCACCCCAACCCACTCTCTTTTCCTATCCTACTTTCGCTTATCGAAGGGATTGGGCAGCTATTTTTTGTCCTCCCGCGGGGGCTTTAGGGTGAGCTCTCCGCCTTCTAACAACAAAGGGTAGAAGAGCCGCGTTTTCTTTGTTAGTTGCAGTCAGGGGTGGAGGTTTAGCCTTAGATGGTCGACTCGCGTAATCAACAACAGCTGTCCCGAGTTGTCTAACGATGAATGTGAGTAACTAGAGTGGCTGAAGGGGATTCTTGCCGCCTCACGGGCCATTAGGGACATGACCGAGGAGTGGTTGGTCGAGGTCGGCCTTAGTCCGGCGCTCCGGGGTACGGCTCGGGCCAATCCCCTTTTACTAGTCGCCTTAGCATCATTGTACGTTACTGATCCCCCTATTTTGGGCAGATACGATGGACCTCAAGAAACTACGGGGGATGCCACATGCTTCTACAGCTCCCCAATCTGATCCTCCCACTACGCAACCCGTAGGAGATCCGAGCCGATCAGGGGGTTCGGAGCCCGATCGCCTGTGCAAGAGGCCAAAGACCGCCACGCCGAAGATGTTTGCGTCTGTCATGGCTCGGGAAGCTGCTAGCCACGCTTGCAGTCGCCCAGGGGGGCGGCCCCGGGATCCCGCCCCGTAGGAGGTTGCTGGGAGCTCGTAGGGCAAGGAGTGAGCTGGGAAGTCATAGTCGAGCAAAGGGGCCCATCCAGCCATGGTGTGAGATCTTTGCCACACTTGAGCCTACTCCAAGGATGAGCCCTTCCAGGCTCTCTCTGTGGGTGGGCTGCCCGAGGGCGAGGCGTCCGACGCTCTGGTGGCACAGTGGCCGGGTCTCACCCTCGGCGACTGGGTCTGGACGGACGGCATGGCGTCCGCGACTTATGCCCTAGGTGCTCTCATTCCAGACATCACCAGGCAATTGTATGGTTCACCTTCTGAAGTGCTGATTGAGAAGGCTGCCAAGTCTCTGGTCTGGGTATGACAATAACAATTTTTTTTTTTCCTTCGCCCCTTGCTCGACCTCCTTTGCTTATGTCTAATCATTTCTTTATGCAGAACCTACACTACTACACAATGCTAGTGGACTGCATTTAGGATGCTGGTATGATAATCAGTAGCCTAGGGGATAGGAATGCCGAGCTCCATGGCCAGGTCAAGGAGTTGAAGGCCGGGGCGGGGCCAGAGGTGATGGCAGCTACCGAGCAGCGGGTCATCAACCTGGAGGGCGAGGTTGCACGGTTAAGGTCGGAGCTTGAGGGCATTGGGCAGCAACAAGCAAGTCTCCGTGAGCAGTTGAAGGAGTCCCGCGATTGGGTCCGCTCGATGGAGAGCGAACTGCTGGGCCTATCTCGAAGCTTGGAAGAGGCCCATTTGTCAGCGACGAAGGCCGAGGAGGCTTTGGTGGAGGAAACCCGAGTGGCTCCTGCAAAGACCAAAAGGGCGATCGAAGAGTATAAGGAGTCCCTCAGGTTTCAGCTCAGGCTGCAACGGTTGGGGCAGGTGTTGTATGAGTATGGATACCGAGTCACAGTGTCACGATTTCGGGATCGATTTCCTGACCTCTACTTTGACGTTGATCCCTTCTCGTGTCACCCCGAGGACGAAGACGTTGAGATGCCTGTGGTGGTTCCTTTTGATGACTCCGTGGATACCCTTGGGGCCTGAGTGGCGTCTCCCTTCTTTCTTTTTTGGCGTCATTCATAGCTATTTCATTTTGTATGCTGCGATCAACTGGGTGATGTAAAAGGTCCTTTTTATTAATGAAAAATTTCCTTGCTATTCTCATGCATCTTTTCTTCTTTTTACCATCGGCAGGGCTCTTGCTTGACAATCCTTTCAAATGTAAAACTTCTTTAGATTCGATATGTGCCATGTCCTAGGTACCGACAAGCCTTCTTGTGTCGTCAAGCGATAAGTGTCATCTCGGATTACCTCAGTTACTTGGTAGGGACCTTCCCAGCTTGGAGCTAACTTGCCTCGGGAGTGCGTTGGGTCACTGACCTTGGCCTTTCGTAAGACCAAGTCGCCAAGTCTGATCGGCCGAGGGCACACTCTTCGGTTGTAGAGTCTTGCAATGGTATTTTTATAAGAGAGGGCATGGAGATGTGCATGGGCTCTCCATTCCTCGATGAGATCTAAGCCGACCCAAAGCCCACTTTCCGAAGTGGCACCGTCGAAGTTCTCGACCCAAGGGGTCGGGAAGACCACTTCGGGCGGAAACATTGCCTCGACACCAAATGATAAGCTAAAAGGTGACTCTCCCATGGTGGCCTTTAGTGTTGTTCGGGAGGCCCATAGTATGCTCGGAAGCTCGTCAACCAAGGTGCCCCGAACTCCTGTAACCCTCTTCTTCAGGCCATCCACTATCGCCCGGTTAGTTACCTCGGCCAAGCCGTTAGTCTGCGGGTGGGTCACCGAGCTAAACCTCAGCTGTATTCCATAGTCCAAGCAAAATCTTTTGAATCTTTTGTTGTTGAATTGAGTGTCATTGTCGGTGATAATATCTTTAGGGATGCTGAAATGAGTAACGATGTTTCTCCATATGAATCCTTCTGCTTACTTCTCGATGATGGATGCTAGCGGCTCGGCCTCCAACCACTTGGTAAAGTAATCCACTCTAACGATGAAGAATTTTCTCTGTCTCGAGGTCGTTGGGAAGGGGCCGAGGAGGTCCATTCCCCATTGCATGAAGGGCCAAGCGCTGTCTAGGGGGGTCAGGGGAATCGTGGGTTGATGATGTGCCCACGCATGCTTTTGACACTACACACACCGTTGTACGTAGGCCATAGCATCCCGACGCATGGTCGGCCAGTAGTATCCTTGTCGGAGGATTTTAAAGGCTAGGTTCCGACCGCTAATATGCTCCCCACAGATTCCTTCATGAACCTCGGCTAACACCATCTGGGCTTTCATGGGGTTTAAACAACGTAGGAGCAGTTGGGTGAATGACCTTCGATAGAGTTGGTCATTCATCTCGCAATACCATGCCTGTGTGAATGGAGTCGTCGGGAGGCCGTTCTGTTGGCTGGCAGCATCATGTTTTTTTGTAGCGGAGGATTTCTTCGACCCAGGTCGAGGGCACCTCTGTGGTGGCTACCTCTTCGATCATAATAGTTCGGTGAGGAAGTCATTCGACCTTTGGTGGCGGTTCAGTGTCTATACTCGAGGCGAGTCTTGCTAAGGCATCGGCTTGCGTGTTCTGTGTCCGCAACACCCTTGCTATGGTGAAGCCTCAGAAGCAGCTAATGAGTCTCTTTGCCTCCGACAGATATTTCGTCATGGTGGTATCCCAAGCCATGTAGTCTCCATTGATATGGCCGACCACTAGCTGAGAGTCAATAAAAACTTGGACGTCTTTGACTTGTAGTTCGAGGGCCAACTTGAGGCCAGTTAGGAGCACTTCATATTCAGCTTCGTTGTTGGTGGCTTTGAACCCGAAGCGGAGTGCATGCCTGAATGTCCGGCCATCGAGGCTTTCAAGGATGAGACCAGCCCCACCTCCCTTTGCATTCGCCGAGCCGTCGACGTGCAAGTTCCACCATTGCTCGATATACTCGCTGTCGCTACTGCCCGGGGGGGTCAATTCTGACATGAAGTCGGCTACGGCTTGAGCCTTGATGGTTGTTCTCAGGACATATTGCATGTCGAACTCCCCGAGCTCGACCGACCACTTGAGCATTCGTCCGGACATGTTAAACTTGGACAATATCTACCGCAACGGCTAGTCAGTTATTACTTTGATAGGGTGGGCCTGAAAGTAGGGTCTTAACTTTCTTGCCATCTGTACGAGTGCTAAGGCCAATCTTTCCATTGGTTGATATCTTACCTCCGGCCCGCCGAGGACGTGGCTCAGGTAGTAGATCGGTTGTTGTACTACGGAGTCGTCTCGGGTCAGGACAAAACTGATGGCATGCTCGGAAGCTGCCAGGTGGAGGTTGAGTGGTTCTCCCAGAGAGACCGTAGCAAGTCGAGGTAGGCATGCCAGGTGCTCCTTTAGTCAGCTAAAGGCCTCTTAACATTCTGAGGTCCATTCGAAGTCCTTTGGGTTCTTTAGGATTCGGAAGAAGGGGAGACACTTGTCCCCTGATCGAGACAAGAACCGAGCCAGGGAGGCGAGCCTCCCCGCAAAATGTTGGACCTCCTTTACTGACCGGGGGGGTTCCATGTTAATGATAGCTTGAACCTTTTTCGAGTTGGTGTCAATTCCCCTTTGGTGGATTATGAATCCGAGGAACTTTCCCGAGCAGACTTTGAAGACGCATTTGTCGGGATTTAGGCACATGCTGCATTTCCGCAACATCTTGAATGTCTCGGTGAGATCCGTTAGGTGGCTCTGGGCGGATTTGCTTTTGACGATCATGTCGTTGACGTATACTTCCATGTTCCTACTGATCTGGTGGGCAAACGTCTTGTTCATCATCCTTTGGTAAGTTGCCCCTACGTTCTTCAACCCGAATGACATGACTTTATAGAAGTACACTCCTCGATTTGTGATGAATGACGTATGTTCCTAGTCTTCGAGGGCCATCTTGATTTGGTTGTACCCTAAGAATGTGTCCAGGAACATGAGGAGCTCATGCCCAGAAGTTGAGTCGACTAGTTGGTCGATCCTCGGTAGTGGGTAGCAGTCCTTCGGGCATGCTCGATTCAGGTCGGTGTAGTCAATGCACATCCTCCAATTTTCATTTGGCTTTTTAACGATGACTACATTTGATAGCCACCATGGGTATTTCACTTCAGCAATGAATCCTGCTGCCAGGAGTCGCTCTATTTCATCGTCAACTGCCTTTTGATGGTCACACGCTAGCTTTCGAGGTCGTTGCTTCAGAGGCCACGCTTGGGCACTAATATTCAAGTGGTGTTGTGCGACTGCTCGGTTGATCCCAGGCATGTCCGTTGGTGACCAAGCGAAGATGTCGACATTTTCAACTAGTAGGTTGACGAACTATTATCTTTCCTCCTCTGGTAATCCCAACCCAACCCTAATGACCCTGTTGGGTCAGTCATGGTGCAACAGGACTTTCTGGGTGTGTTCAGTCAGTTCGGGTCATTGCGTGGGCTTGGCATCGTTCCGAGGATCAATGATAGGATGTTCGTGTCTTGGCCTTTTTAGGAATGCGACGACCGCCAGGTAGCATTGTTGGGACTCCTGAGGGTCGCTCCTTGCTTCCCCGACTCCTTCTCGTGTCGAGAACTTTTTCGCTCGATGATATGTGGAGATGACTGCTCTAAATTTGTTGAGGGTTGGGCAGCCCAGGATAGTGTTATACGTCGAGGGGAGTTCCACCACCATAAAGGTTACCATAACCATCTTGACCTGTGGGACCTCACCCAAGGTGACTGGTATGGTGGTTGTGCCAAGGGATAAGACAAAATCCCTTGTAAATCCGGTGAGTGTCGATTGACTCGGGGTGAGGTCTTCTTTGGTCAGGCCGAGTTTTTGGAAGGCATCAAAGTATAGGATATCGATAGAGCTCCCGGTATCCACCATGATCCTTTTAACCCGAGCATTAGCGATCTTGGCCGAGATGACCAACGCGTCATCGTGCTCCGGGTATTTGGTTTCTCCCATTGGGAAGGTGATCTCAGGTGCTTCTCTATGGTTGCTCAAGCATAAGCTTTCCGTCCTGCCATGCTATCTCCCCCTATCGCCAGACTGTCGCTGATCACGTCAATCTATTTTTCGACCGGCCCGGAGGGCCGGGGAGACGCTTCATGTGGCCTTCTAATATAGTGCCCCAGGTACCCCCGGTGTATGAGCTTTTTGATTTGATTCTTGAGGTCACGACATTCCTCGGTATCATGGCTATGATCATGATGGAACTGATAGTACTTCGAATGGTCCCTGAGCTCGCGGGGTGCCTTCATCGGGTTCGGGGCTTTTAGGAGCCCTCTCTCCCTGATTTGTAGGAATATCTCGGTCCTGGAGGCGTTCAAAGGTGGGAGCCTTGGGAGCATCCCATCGGGTCGGTTAGTTCTCCTTCTTGGTGGTGTCGGGAGCTACCCTCGAGTCAGTTCTGGTCATGGCCTTTTGTTCTCCTCCCATTTTCCCGCCACCAATGCTTCGGTAGCTACATATTGGTTGGCTCGTTGAAGCATTTCGGGAATGGCCATAGGGGGCCATTCAACCAACTACCAAAAGAACTTGGAGGGTCGGAGTCCTATTAGAAAAGCTTGCATTATCAAGGAAGGGTGAGTGTCGAGCAGCCCCCGGATTTTAGTAGCAAAATGTGTTACAAAATGAGCAAGTGACTTGTCGTCCTTTTGGCTGAGACTGAGGAGCAAGGCTGCGGATGGCCTCGGTTGCACACTAGCCATGAAGTTGAGCTCGAACTCTTTGGCAAGTTGGTTAAAAGAGGCGATTGAGGCTAGTCTAAGATGGCTATACGACATCCGGACTGAGCCTCGGAGTGAGGTGGGGAATGCCCTGCACATGAGGGTGTCAGAAGTACCGTATAGAGCCATTTGGGCCCGAATGGCTGCGACGTACTCGGTTGGGTCAGAGCCGCTATCGTAGGCTTCGAGAACAGAGGGGCGGAAGCTCGGAAGGATTAGCTCGTCCTGAACCACGGGTGTGAAAGGTAATGCTCCTGACGAGGCCTCGCCAAGTTCCTCTTTGGATTTGTAGAACTCGTGTTGAACTTCGTCAAGGCGCCGATTCACCGAGCGTAGTTGTGCCCGAAGGGAGTCCGCTGAGTCGGATGATAGGGTGTCAGTGTAATATGCCTCACTTTTGAAAATTTATTAATAAGGATTTATATGTAACTTGGAGGACCTATATGTAAATATAGAAATTTTAAGGACTAAACTTTAAGTTGCAAAAAGAAAAAAATAAAGAAAACCGAAAATTTCGATTTTATCCGACCGCCTACCACGCTCTCTGAAACAGAGAGAGGAGCTATGGGGCGTGGGGAGAAGAAGAAGAGAAGTAGAGGGAGAAGAGAAGAAAAGAAGAAGAAGAGGGAAAAGAAGAGAGGAAGAAGGGGGAGAAGAAGAAGAAGAAGAAGAAGATAGGAGGATAGCTGCAGCAAGGCTGCAGTGAGGAGGTGTGTGACGTTGGGGAGGAAAAGGGAAGAGGAGAAGAAGAGAAGGAGAAGAAGAGGGAAAAGAGAGGGAAGAGGGAGAGGAGCGAGAGGTGGCAGCTGTTGAATCTCGGATTTTGATGATATAATCAATTGGTGGGTTAATTGATCTAATCCATATTATTGAGTTAAGTGTGCAGGATTAACTACGATAACCAGAAAACATAAAGCAAGGATACCGGAGTCGAGCTCTATGGACGTTTAAGAGACCGAAGAATCATCGGAGATACTGCCGGAACCATCCGAGAAGAAATCGGGAACGTGTCGGAAGTTCGCCGAAGAAATCGTCGGAGGCTCGCGGAGATCACCGAGAAGGCTCGGCTACTTGTTAAAGTCATCACAAAGATTGGGAGCTTGCAGGGAGTCCGTCGGAAGAAGTTCGTCGGAAAGCTCGCCGGAACAAGACTCGACGTTCGCGGTTGAAAATTTGCTTAGGATGTTTTTGTGTTATGTAGTTCACTTGTAATTAGGATTAGGATTAAGAGATAATCCTATATCCTGGTTAGGGGCCAACTGGGCCCAAAGTCAGATTTGGTTTGGGCTAAAATTAAGCCAAACCAATGAATCGGAGAGCCAGGCGGTGGCACCGCCTGGCTGGGCGGTGAAACCGCCCAGCACCCGAGAGCTGGGCGGTTGCACCGTCCAGCACCCGAGTGCTGGGCGGTGGCACCGCCTGGCTGGGCGGTGGAACCTCCAGCACCGGGAACCCTAAGAGATTTCAAATTTTGAAACCCAAAATTTGAATCCTCTTGAGGCCTATAAATACCCCTCAAATCTCAGCTGAGGTTACAACTTTTGAGAAGCATTTTGATTGAGAGAAAAGTCTTAGAAAGTCTTAGCAAGTCTTGTTTTCAATTTGCTAGAGAGTTCTCCTCCTTCTTTCTTATTGAAAATTTGTAAGAGGTTGAGCTGCTTGTAAAAGGTTGTAAGAGGGGTGTTTACCCTTCCATTTCAAGAGACTTGCTAGTGGAAGGTGGGAGCCTCATCGAAGAGGGGCCTCGCAAGTGGAGTAGGTCATTTGACCGAACCACTCTAAAAATCGACGTAATCTCTGGTTTGCTTTTTATTATTGTCATTTACATTACTGCAAATCTTCTTACTGCTTTAGTTTGTATTACTCTTGCTGCGCAACTTTAAGAATACGCCTTCAAGTTAAATTTCTCAAGTTTCGTTCTTAACGTACGAAAGATTTTGATTAAAATCGAAGTTTTAATCCGCTGCACTAATTCACCCCCCTCTTAGTGCCGCTCCGATCCTAACAAGTGGTATCAGAGCAAGGTTATCTCTCATATTTGGTTTAATACCCAAGAGAGATGGCTTACTCCGGCATGCAAGAGGGTCATTCTATTGCACGACCACCTTTGTTTAATGGGTCGGATTACACATATTGGAAGACTCGCATGAGAATCTTCCTCATTTCTATGGACTTTGAGCTTTGGTCTATTGTCGAGAATGGATTTCAAAAATCTTCTCTTCCGATGAGCGAATGGGATGAATCGGAGAAGAAGGTTTTTGCTTTAAATGCAAAGGCTATGAATGCCTTGTTTTGTGCACTAGACAAAAACGAATTTAATCGTGTTTCAATGTGTGATTCGGCTTTTGATATTTGGAGAACTCTTGAGGTCACTCATGAAGGCACTAGCCGAGTGAAAGAGTCCAAAATCAACATCCTTGTGCACTCTTACGAACTTTTCCGAATGAAACCAAGTGAGTCCATCGGAGACATGTACACCCGGTTTACGGATGTCATCAATGGACTCAAAGCTCTTGGTAAAGATTTTACTAACTTTGAACTAGTAACTAAAATCTTAAGATCCCTCCCTAAAAGTTGGGATCCAAAAGTTACGGCCATTCAAGAGGCCAAAGACCTTAAAGCATTCCCTCTTGAAGAACTCATTGGGTCTCTAATGACCTACGAAATGACATGTCAAGCTCATGACGAGCTTGAGAACCCCCTTCCAAAGAACAGGAAGGATATGACACTCAAATCACAAGAAGACCACTTGAAAGGAACATCAAGTGATGAGGACAGTGACAATGACATTGCACTTTTGACTCAAAAATTTAAAAAATATTTAAGAAAGAACAAACTTAAAAATAATGTAAAAAATAAATTTGAACAAAAGAAGGACCAAGTGATTTGCTATGAATGCAAAAAACCGGGACACTACAAGAACGATTGTCCTCAAGCCAAAAAGAGGACATCAAAGAAGAAAGCGCTCAAGGCAACATGGGATGATTCAAGCGCGTCCGAAGAAGAGGAGTCCAACACCGAGCAAGTTGCTCATTACGCGCTAATGGCGTTAGGAGAAGAGGTATGTGATTTATTTAATGAAGATTTATCTTTTGAAGAACTATCTATCGCTTTTCATGAATTATTTGATGAATGTAGAACTGTTAGCAAGAAGTTAAGTATCTTAAAGAAAGAGCATGCTTTGCTACAAGATAAGTTTGATAGTCTTCAAACTCCTCTATGCTCTAAGTGTGAGCACTTAGAAGCAATAAAAAATGAAAATTTGCTTCTTAAGGAAACCTTAAACAAGTTTAAGGTTGGTAGCAAAGGATTAGATATGATCCTTGCACACAAGGGTCACATCGCAAATAGAAATGGAATTGGATTTGTAAAAGGATTACATCAAAATCCTACCACTTTCATAAAAGGACCTACATTACATGTTTCCTCTTATATGAAATGCAACTTTTGTTGCAAATCCGGACATATTGCCTACAAATGCCCATTTAGGAAAATTAGTTCACAAAAATTAATATGGGTTCCTAAAGGAACTATAAAGAATTCAATCATAAATAACAAAGTTAGTGGGTCAATTTTTGAGGCACCCAAAATCAAATGGGTACCTAAAAATCATCCTCTTTGGTAGACAAACCCACAAGCTAGGAGCAAGAGATGGTATCTCGATAGTGGATGCTCAAGACATATGACTGGAGATCCATCTCATTTCTCTATGCTCACTAGCAAAGAAGAAGGGTACGTTACCTTCGGAGACAACAACAAGGGCAAAATCATTGGCAAGGGAACTATTGGTAACAAATTTAATTTTTCCATTGATGATGTCTTACTAGTTGATGGATTGAAACATAATCTCTTGAGTATTAGTCAACTATGCGATAAAGGTTACATCGTTAGATTTGAATCAAATATGTGCATTATTGAAAAACCAAATCATAACATGACTATGATTGCTTTAAAACAAAATAATGTATATACCATCAATCTTGATGAACTAAGTAATGAAATGTGCTTCTCCGTCGTAAATGATGATGCTTGGCTTTGGCATAGGAGATTAGGCCATGCAAGCATGAAAACAATATCTAAGATCTCATCTCAAGAATTAGTACGAGGAATTCCAAATATAAAGTTTATTAAGGACAAAGTATGCGATGCATGTCAACTAGGCAAACAAATAAAAACAAGCTTCAAACCAAAAAATCAAATTAGTACTACTAGACCATTACAATTGATCCATTTGGACCTATTTGGACCAATTGATACAACAAGTCTAGGTGGAAGCAAATATGTTTTTGTGATTGTGGATGACTACTCTAGATACACTTGGACCTATTTCTTAGCTCACAAAAGTGATTGCTTCAAGTGTTTCTCTAAATTTTGTAAACTCACTCAAAACGAAAAAGGCTTCATGATTTCATCAATTCGGAGTGATCACGGTGGTGAATTCCAAAACCGTGACTTTCAAAATTTTTGCGAAAGTAATGGGTACAATCACAACTTCTCAACTCCAAGAAATCCTCAACAAAATGGAGTAGTTGAAAGGAAAAATAGAAACCTACAAGAAATGGCAAGAACTATGTTGAATGAACATAGTTTACCTAAGTACTTTTGGGCCGAAGCCGTAAATACGGCTTGCTACATCATGAATAGAGTCCTAATAAGACCATCCTTATCCAAAACTCCCTATGAATTATGGAATAACAAAAAACCAAACATCTCCTATTTTAAAGTTTTTGGTTGTAAATGCTTTATTTTAAATGAAAGGGATGCTTTAGGAAAATTTGATGCTAAATCCGATGAAGGCATCTTTCTTGGTTACTCTTCCGTTTCTAAAGCTTTTCGGGTTTTTAATAAAAGAACTTTAGTAATTGAAGAGTCTATTCATGTAGTTTTTAATGAAATTTCCGATTTAAAGAAAAATAATTTTGATGATGATCTTGGTTTTGATAATTTGAATTTAAATGAACCCTCTCCTCAAAATAGCCATTTGAATGCATCTTCTTCCGAAATTTCTTTACCAAAAGAATGGAAGTATGTAGATGCTCATCCAAAAGAGCAAATTATAGGAGATACATCAAAAGGGGTTCAAACTCGTTCTTCTTTCAAAAATTTCTGTGCTAACGCCGCTTTCCTTTCTCAAATTGAACCTAAATGCATTGACGAAGCCTTAAAAGATGATTTTTGGATCATTGCAATGCAAGAAGAATTGAACCAATTTGAGAGGAATGAGGTATGGAAGCTTGTTCCTAGACCAAGTGACCACTTAGTCATAGGTACTAAGTGGGTCTTTAGAAACAAGCAAGACGAAAATGGTATCGTGGTTAGAAACAAGGCTAGATTAGTGGCCAAAGGTTTCAACCAAGAAGAAGGTATCGATTACGAAGAAACCTTCGCTCCCGTGGCTCGATTAGAAGCCATAAGGATGCTCCTTGCCTATGCTAGTAGTAATAATTTTAAACTATTTCAAATGGATGTTAAAAGTGCTTTCTTGAATGGTTTTATTTCCGAAGAAGTATTTGTCGAACAACCTCCCGGATTTGAAAATTCTCTTCTTCCTAATCATGTATTCAAATTGACTAAAGCTCTCTATGGCTTAAAACAAGCTCCTAGAGCTTTGTATGAAAGGCTTAGTTCCTTTCTTATTTTAAATAATTTTACCAAAGGCAAGGTTGATACTACATTGTTTATTAAACATTTTGAAAATAATTTTCTTATTGTGCAAATTTATGTTGACGATATTGTGTTTGGCTCTTCGGATGAATCACTATGTGAATCATTTGCCAAATGTATGAGTCTTGAATTTGAAATGAGTTTAATGGGTGAATTAACTTTCTTTTTGGGATTACAAATCAAACAACTTAGTGATGGTATATTTCTTAACCAATCCAAATATACATTAGAATTGTTAAAACGATTTAACATGGATAATTCAAAAGCAATAAACACCCCTATGAGTACTGCGACTAAGTTAGATATGGATGAAAATGGTGAAAGTTTCGATCAAAAAACATATAGGGGAATGATAGGTAGTCTACTCTACCTCACTGCGACTAGACCGGATATTATGTTTAGTGTAGGACTTTGCGCTAGGTTTCAATCTAATCCTAAATTATCTCATCTTAAGTGTGTTAAAAGAATATTTAGGTATCTTAAAGGAACTCCAAATTTAGGATTGTGGTATCCAAAATCTGAAAATTTTGATCTAATAGCTTATGCAGATGCCGATTTTGGCGGATGCAGGATAGATAGAAAAAGTACATCCAGAACATGCCAATTTTTAGGACATGCACTTGTTTCTTGGACTTCCAAGAAACAAAATTCAGTTGCACTATCTACGGCGGAAGCCGAATACATTGCTGCAAGTGCATGTTGTGCACAAGTAATTTGGATGAAAAATACATTAGAAGACTATGGAATTCACCTTGAAAATATTCCCATAAAATGCGATAATACTAGTGCCATATGCCTTACTAAAAATCCAATTCAGCATTCTAGAACTAAGCACATCGAGGTTAGGCATCATTTCATACGCGATCATGTCCTTAACAATAATGTTGTTCTAGAATTCATTGACACAAAGCATCAATTAGCAGATATATTCACAAAAGCCTTGAATGAAGACCAATTTGAATTCATCCGAAGGGAATTAGGCATGCTAAATTGTCCCTAAAATGAACTTCACAAAAAAAAAAGGACTCGTTCTTTTCCCTTCGTTTATAAATTTGAATTCTTCCTTCTTCTACAATTCAAAATGATCCATTAAAGTATAAATTATGATCTTGAGAGAAGAAACTAAACAAAAGGAAGGAAGAAATTTTTTTTCTTTCCTCCGCGTGATGCCAGCGGTGGCACCGCCAGATCCGGCGGTTGGACCGACTGGCGCTCGGGCGCCAGGCGGTGACACCGACCAGTTTGGCGGTGACACCGACCGAGTCACCCTTTTAACCCGAGGGGTTAGGGCCGGCGGTGACACCGCCCCCAACCGGAAGAAAGACCCCTCCAAAACCCTCTCCCATTCCCTCTAACCCTCATTCTACCTCTTAGAAACATTGGAGAAGGATTCTTGGTGGTCCAAGCTTTCCATCTCTCAACATAATCTCCACAAGGTAACACTTGAAATCCCTCATTTCTTTTCTCTTTCTCTTGCTTATTTTTCACAATTTTATCATCATCTTGTCTAGAAAATGGCACCAAAGAGATCAAAAGGAATAAGGATTGAAGGAGATTCATATAACCATGACCTTTTTAGATCAAAAGAGGTAGCCCTTAGCTTTCCAAAATTTGAAACACGATGTATCCATAAGGGAAAATACGTTGATTTGGATGAACTAGAGGACTTAGATCCCATTAAGTGGTTTGCTCAACTAGAAGCTCTACCTCTACTACAAATAGATGAACCAATCTATCCACGGTTAGTGAGATTGTTCTATGCCAACCTATATGAAGACAATGATAGCCTAAGCACTTACATTCTAGGAACACCCATTAGAATTTTTGACAGCACCATTTGTGAGCTAATTGGCATACCTGAAAAAGATAGGGGATGCTATTTTAAAGGTAAATGGGACGTCAAAAAAATAGGAGCAACCTATTCCGAAGCCGTGAAAACAATTTTTGCAAATCCAAACCTTAACTTCCTACCCAAGAGCTGTGAACACTTAATGCCTTTCAACTCTAAAATTCTTCATCACATTATCACAAGCATCATATTCCCGAAACAATTTCATCTTGACGAAGTAAGTCAATTAGAGATAGGAACCATGTATTGGATTATGACCAGTCAGCATAATTGTTTTGGGTACTTGATTCGCCAACACATGCAGGAAATTATGACTAAAGATACTATATTGCCATATGGGAGGTTAATCACTAGAATTCTTCATGCCTATGACATTTGCATACCACCCGATGAAGAATCTATTCAAAATGATCGATATAACATAATAAATAAAAACCTGCTAAAAAAACTTAGGTGCACTCTTAGCAATGGCATATGGGTTAGGCAGCCTAGAAGGACGGATCCAATTCCTACACCAATAGAACAACCCGAAACACCAATTCTTATAGGAAATGAATCTCCTCCTCCTAGTCCCTTTGGAGCAGCACCTTCAGCTCCTGTTTCCTCCTATGAAGATATCATTATGGCAGAGCTATCTCAGATCAAATCACAGCAAGAACAAATTCAGAATCAACAAGTTGAAATTTTGAAGACACTACGACAGATGAATGAAAAAATAGATATCATGTATCAGCACTGTGGATTACCTCCTAAGGATTAAATTGATGTATCTTTTTATTCTGTTCTGTTTGCTTTTAAAAACAAAGTCATGGTTGTCATCGATTGTACGATAACTGATCTTTCCTTTAGATAACTACTGTCTTAATCTGCATAGATGATGATGTCTTTTGGATAAACTATTTCTGGCAAATTTGAATGATGAACTTTGATAAATGCTAAACCTTTTTCTATGATCATCAATTAGCTGGCTTGTCTCTTTTTGTTGATGACAAAGGGGGAGAAGTGATGACTTGCACCAGAACGATAGCATGACTAATATGAATTACAAAAACTTATGTGATATGAATGTCCTATATGACTTACAAATCCTTGAAAATATCACAAGATTGATATCATGAAATTTATATTGAAAATCTTTATCTTCTGTGTGATATGCATGTCTTATATGACTTGCAAATCCTTGAAAATATCACAAGTTTGATATCATGAAATTTATATTGAAAATCTTTATCTTCTGTCGTAGCAAAATTCGTCCCGTATCATTTAACTTATGATTTTCATCGAAGTTTCGTACTTACTATTGTTTAATGAGGATAACGATAAAGTTCTACGATTAGAACTTATCGGGTTATGCTTGAATCCAATGGGATGGAATTCAAGTGTTTTTTATCTTCTCATAATATGGCATATAGATAGGGGGAGTTATGTTTAACTCCGTCATCAATTGATTGTCATCATCAAAAAGGGGGAGATTGTTGAATCTCGGATTTTGATGATATAATCAATTGGTGGGTTAATTGATCTAATCCATATTATTGAGTTAAGTGTGCAGGATTAACTACGATAACCAGAAAACATAAAGCAAGGATACCGGAGTCGAGCTCTATGGACGTTTAAGAGACCGAAGAATCATCGGAGATGCTGCCGGAACCATCCGAGAAGAAATCGGGAACGTGTCGGAAGTTCGCCGAAGAAATCGTCGGAGGCTCGCGGAGATCACCGAGAAGGCTCGGCTACTCGTTAAAGTCATCACAAAGATTGGGAGCTTGCAGGGAGTCCGTCGGAAGAAGTTCGTCGGAAAGCTCGCCGGAACAAGACTCGACGTTCGCGGTTGAAAATTTGCTTAGGATGTTTTTGTGTTATGTAGTTCACTTGTAATTAGGATTAGGATTAAGAGATAATCCTATATCCTGGTTAGGGGCCAACTGGGCCCAAAGTCAGATTTGGTTTGGGCTAAAATTAAGCCAAACCAATGAATCGGAGAGCCAGGCGGTGGCACCGCCTGGCTGGGCGGTGAAACCGCCCAGCACCCGAGAGCTGGGCGGTGACACCTCCTTGGCTGGGCGGTTGCACCGTCTGGCTGGGCGGTGGCACCGCCTGGCTGGGCGGTGGAACCTCCAGCACCGGGAACCCTAAGAGATTTCAAATTTTGAAACCCAAAATTTGAATCCTCTTGAGGCCTATAAATACCCCTCAAATCTCAGCTGAGGTTACAACTTTTGAGAAGCATTTTGATTGAGAGAAAAGTCTTAGAAAGTCTTAGCAAGTCTTGTTTTCAATTTGCTAGAGAGTTCTCCTCCTTCTTTCTTATTGAAAATTTGTAAGAGGTTGAGCTGCTTGTAAAAGGTTGTAAGAGGGGTGTTTACCCTTCCATTTCAAGAGACTTGCTAGTGGAAGGTGGGAGCCTCATCGAAGAGGGGCCTCGCAAGTGGAGTAGGTCATTTGACCGAACCACTCTAAAAATCAGCGTAATCTCTGGTTTGCTTTTTATTATTGTCATTTACATTACTGCAAATCTTCTTACTGCTTTAGTTTGTATTACTCTTGCTGCGCAACTTTAAGAATACGCCTTCAAGTTAAATTTCTCAAGTTTCGTTCTTAACGTACGAAAGATTTTGATTAAAATCGAAGTTTTAATCCGCTGCACTAATTCACCCCCCCCTCTTAGTGCCGCTCCGATCCTAACAGCAGCAGCTAGGGCTGCAGCACCTCTGTTTCCTGCAGGTGGAAACCGAGGAGAGGTGTGGGGCATTCGAAGAGGAGAAGAAGAAGAAGAAGAAGAGGAAGCAGGAGAAGACGTTGTGATACCTCTATTTCCTGCTGAGCAAACAGAGGAGAGGGTGTGTGTGACGCCGGGGAGGTGGAGAGAAGAAGAAGAGGAGACGAAGAGAAGGGAAAGGAGGAGCTGCGGCTACGGCGGTGGCAGCTGCAGCTGGAAGAGAAGGAGAGGAAGAGAAGGTGAGGAAGAAGAGAAGAAGAAGAAAGGAAGGAGAAGGAAGAAGGAGAAGAAGAGGGAAAAGAGAGGGAAGAGGGAGAGGAACAAGAGGTGGCAGCAGCTAGGGCTGTAGCACCTCTGTTTCCTGCAAGTGGAAACAGAGGAGAGGTGTGGGGCGTTCGAAGAGGAGAAGAAGAAGAAGAGGAAGAGAAGAAGAAGAGGAAGTAGGAGAAGAGGTTGTGATACCTCTGTTTCCTGCAGAGGTAACAGAGGAGAGGGTGTGTGTGACGCCGGGGAGGAGGAGGGAAGAAGAAGAGGAGAAGAAGAGAAGGGAAAGGTGGAGCTGCGGCTGCAGCGGTGGCAGTTGCAGCTGGAAGAGGAGAAGAAGAGAAGGTGAGGAAGAAGAGAAGAATAAGAAAGGAAGGAGAAGGAAGAGGAGAAGGGAAAGAAGCAGCTGCGGCTGCGGCTGTGGCAGGGAAAGAGGAAGAGGAAGGAAGAAGGGAAGGAGAGGAAGAAGAGTAGGGGAAGAAGGGGCTGCGGCTGCGGCGATGGCAGCTGCAGCTGGAAGAGAAGGAGAGGAAGATAAGCAGGCGAGGAAGAAGAGGCTGCGGTTGTGGTGGCTGTGGCCATGGCTGCGACTGCGACTGCGGCAGTTGCAGCTGGGAAAGAAAAGAAAGGAAAGGGGGAAAAAGGGGCTATGGCCGTGATTGCGGCTGCAGTGGTGGTGGCTGCATCTGCGGCAGTTTTGTTTGGGAAAGAAAAAGTAAGAACGAGAGAAGGGAGGAAGGAAGTAGTGCAGTGGAAGGGGCTGCGATTGTGACAACAGCTACGGTTGTGGCTACGATTGTGGTAGTGGCAGCGGCGATGGCTACGATAGCTGCGTTTGAGAAAGAAAACGAAGGAATGAGAGTAAGAGAGAGTAGGTGACTATGCCTCGATGTTCGACACGTGATGTAGTTACGAAGAAAGAAAGAAAACGAGTGCACAAAACGAAACAAGGAGGGGATGGAGGAAAAGTAGAAAAAGGATTCGAGCGTACACCTTCTTCGAATCTTTGGATCAAAACCTTCAAAAGGAAAGTTTCCCGATCGTTTCTCCTATAATTGCTCTAATTTTTCTTATTGCAAGTGTTTGATCATTTCTATTGCAAGCTTTTTAATCTTTTCTCTTGCAAGTGTTCTGATCCTTCCTATTGTAAGCTTTCTAATCTTTCCTATTGCAAGTGTCCTGATCTTTCCTTACTGTAATTTTATATCTATATTTTCTTTGAATATGAGGAATTTTAAATTGTTCTAGCCTTGCATTATATATATCTCCTATTTAGATGTAACGATTCGAATCTGTGCAACTTCTGATATTCTGACCTTTTGATACCGAGCTGCCTATAAGTCTTTGTTGGAAACTCTAATTTGTTCAAAACTGATTTCATTGGAAACTAGACTCGTAGATCTTTCTTTTGATATATGGATTGAAAGATTTAGAATCCAAACACCTGCCCAGTTATCTGTTAAATCTGACATTATGAATTCTACCAAATAGAGATTTTGTTCTGCGACCCTTGTTTACCAAATTATTTGTAACTCTCTCTGTTGGACAGTTCAATTCATATGAAGCTTATTTTATCTGGAAGTAGATTGAAATATCTTTCCAATGATATATTTCTGAGTAAATTGGAGCACGATTGATAGTTTGAATCATTTGTTCAATGTGCCTCTTGAATTCTGCCAGAAATCGAGCTTTGGTCGATTTCACATATTCTGGTTTCATTCCTTTAGAAATGGATTTCATCTAACCTTCTTATTTGAATTGAGCTATATATGATTGCTTGGAATCCTTGTATACTCTTGCTTTCATTTCCTTTCAAATCTGAATACATTTGTAAAGGATTATGTTTGCATCGTATTGACTCATAAAGGCACATGTACATTTCATTGTTCCGCATGTGCTTCCGATATGTCCCAATTTATTGTTCACAATACCCTTTTGTACTCTGGTGTTTGTGGGATTATTTGGACCTTTGCCAGAAATGAGAAAGGGTATGTGCTTAGAGCCCGTGATGCTCTAGATTATGTTTGGTGGTCATTCAGAAATGGATGGACCATATTATATTTGGAATCCCACTTCACCATCTATCTGTTTGATATGAAATTCAGAGCCGACCTAGCACTTGGGCAGGGTGAGAGGGCTCGAGTAGGAAAGGGCTACCCGTGGATAGAGTCGAGAACTCATCACGGCGTGGAGCCACCATTGAGTTAAACCTCACATGCACTATGCTAGGGTACGACGTCTGAGCTTCTATTTCGTATTTTGTATTGATATGCTCCAATTGCTCTATGCTCCATTTGTTATGAACCAAATATGTTTTAAATGACATGACACATGATTTTGTATCTAATGAGATGGTATCCTTGAAAATTCTTGTATTCTGCCTTACATTATGATACCTTACTTGTTTGAAATCATTCCTTTTGTTCTGAATATGCTTTGTCACTTGCTGAGCTGTTTTTAGCTCTCTCCGTTATATAAATCTTTCAGGTCAAGTTGTCACTCTTTGAGATGTTTTGAATTGGGCTGAGGCAGTGGAGTGCTATTAATTATGGGCAAGTCTTGTTGGTTATTATGTTATTATTGTATAAACATATTTTGTATGTAATGAAATATTGTTGATGAACCGAAATGGATATACCTTGTAAAAGTATTATACGATCTCTCTTATGTGGAATTTCAGAATGTTAAGTCTAGTTTACGATGATATGAACTTGTGGTAAATGGTTGGAGTTTTGATTTTATAAATTACTTAGCTTTTGAATTTATAAATGTTGTTCATGTTTGTTTAGTTGGCTTGGGTTACCATAAATGTGAATTATCGAGAGATGTGATATATGATTATAAACTGCACAGGTTTTATAGATGTGAATTTGATAGAATGTTTTTCAGTGTCATCAAATGTTAGTTTGGATCCTGGATTAGTTTGTGATGAAAATTTTAATATCATGGATATTTTTGAGGGGCGTGATAGTCAGGCTTGGGGCTATCGATGCGGGGGCGTCGAAGGCTTCATGCATCGTGCACAGGTATCGGCCTCTGGCTCAGTCGCAGTTCGGATGATGCATCCATGGTCGCCGTCATGCGCTATTGGGGGGCTGAGAGCGATGGAGGGGAATATGCGGGTTGTGCGGGAGCCGGGGGCGATAACTCCTGCTGTGATGTCAGTAGGAGCATCGGGAGCTGTCCGGGATGTGAGACGAGGGGAACGATGGTCTGCATCATTCCCGCCAGGACTTGAACTTGGTGTGCCAGGTTGAGAAACATCCGTAGAGACGAAAAGTTGAGCAGTGATTGCTCCCGGAGGCGATAACCTCAGGTCAGTGAACAGCCTCCAGTAGCATCCCGGGGTTGCTATGTGGGCTTCCTACTCGAGGGGAGGTGGGTGTTGCTCCCCAAGCCCGGGAGTCGAGTGGGTCGGGGGGTGGTTGTCACCCGAGCATTCAGTCAGGTGGCCGAGTTGAGGTTGATCCTATATCATTGGGCCCTCCTTGTAGAGCCAAACTGATAGTGATCCTTTACACCGTGGCAGGGCGAGCTAGCACGGTTTGATTCAGTCCCGGATGCACAAGATCGTCCACCTCTAGTGGGTTGGGTTTGAGCTCTAACTTCTGAGTCGGAGGCTCCCTAGGGTTGACCGCCTACTCCTTGAGCTTTGGTCCCTACACAGGTCGGGGTCGGGAAGGGGCTCCCGACTTCGACCCCTCCGAAGATCTTATTAGTGTTGAGTGGCCAGTGAGGAACCTCTTCTGTCTGACCACTCGAGGGGTTTTTATCTTCCTCTCAGGGGGACCGATCATACTTGGGATGTTTATTACCGTCGGGGCTGTACTCGGTTTAGCGTCATCCCAATCTTTGCGAGTCGGGGGGCATTCTGCGGGAGTCGTCCTAGCCTTTGCGGGACGACGTGGTATTTGGCGGGTGCCATCCCGACTTTTTACTAGGTGGCGCTGTACTAGGTCAGCGCTGTCTCGGCTTTTATAGGACGGCGTTGTGCATGACTGACACCATCCCGGCCTTTTGCTGGGTGGTGCTGTACTCGGTAGGCGTCGTCCCGGCTTTTACGGGACGACGTTGTGCATGACCTGTGCCATCCTAGCCTTTGCTGGGCGGCGCCATACTTAGCGGGTGCTGTGCTGGGTTGGTGCCATCCCTATTGAATCTCGGATTTTGATGATGAAGTCAATTGTCATTTGTTGATCTAATCTATATGTTGAGAAAAGTGTGCAGGATTAACTATGATGGTAGTAAGATATGCAGCAGGTGTTGAGCCGGAGTTAAGATCAAGATCACGTTGGGAGTTCGAGAATTCATTGGAAGTCCGGACGTTCGTCGGAAGTTCTGCGGGAACCATCCGAGAAGTTCAGGAGCTTGCCAAAGAAGCTCATCGAAACTTGCCAAGAAGATCGTCACAAAGTCCAGGAGCTTGCCGGGAATCCGTTGGAGCATCACTGAGGGTTCATCGGATGTTCGCCGGAAGTACACCGGAAGAAGCGATTAACGCAGCGGAACACAGAATTGCAGTAATCATGTCCTAATTGTCATAGTTAGAGTATAGATTAAGTTAGGGTTGGGAGGAAATCCCACTAACTTAATTAGGGGCCAATTGGGCTCTTAACAGACCTAAATTGGGCCGAATGGAATAGCCCATTCAGACCCAGAATTCCTGGCCGGTGGTGGCACCGCCCAGGAGACTCGGTCTCCCAGGGATTCTGGGCAGTAGTACTGCCCCTATCAGGTGGTGGTACCGCCAGTAGTTATTGTTGCCAGCGGTGGTACCGCCCCTGTTAAGCGGTGGTACCACCTGAGCTCAGTCTTTGAGCGCTGTCAGGCGGTAGTACCACTCAAACTGAGCGGTAGTACTACTCAGTGTCCGATGACAAGCGGTAGTACCACCCAATAATGGTGGTGGTACCGCCAGGACCCTAGAAATCTTGGAATGGATACTTTTAGGCTCCATTTTAAAACTCATTGGGGCCTATATAAACCCCACCCTTTCCTGTATGAAAGGGCACGAATTTTTTTTTTTTTTTGATAAGTTGGGCACGAAAAATTTGCTTTAATCTTGAGTCTTTGAGGCCTTAAAGTGTTGTAAAAGCTACAGTTCTCCTCCTCCTTTCTTCTAAGTGTTGAGATCATCCAAAAGAGGAGTGAAAACTTATAAGGGTTGTCTCCTAAGCTCGTCAAATGGAGAAAAGCTGTAAAAGGTGTTGAATCTCAGATTTTGATGATGAAGTCAATTGTCATCTGTTATCTAATCCATATGTTGAGATAAGTGTGCAGTATTAACTATGATGGAAGTAAGACATGCAACAGGAGTTATGCCGGAGTCAAGACTATGATCACGTTGGGGGTTCGAGCGTTCAACGGAAGTCCAGATGGTCGTCGGAAGTTCTACGGGAACAAATCCGAGAAGTCCAAGAGCTTGGTAAAGATGCTCGTCGGAACTCGCCAAGTGGATCGTCGCAAGTCCAGGAGTTTGCTGGAAGTCCGCCGGAGCATCGTCGAGGGTTCGTCGGAAGTTCGTTGGAAGCTCGTCGGAAGAAGCGATTGACGCACCGGAGCAAGTTGCAATATTAATGTCTTAAATATCGTAGTTAGCATGTAGATTAAGTTAGGAATGAGAGGTGATCCCATTAACTTAATCTAGGGACAATTGGGCCCTTGACAAACCCAAATTGGGCCGAATGGATCAGTCCATTCGGACCTAGAATTCCTGGCCGGCAGTGGCACCGCTTGGGCCAGCGGTGGCACCGCCTAGGAGCTCAGTCTCCCAGGAATGCTAGGCGGTGGTACCACCCCTGTCAAGCGGTGGTACCGCCTGAGCTCGGTCTTTGAGCGAAGTTGAGTGGTGGTACCGCCCTTGTCAGGCGCTGGTACCACCTGAGCTCGGTCTCCGAGCAATGCCAAGCGGTAGTACCACCCAGTTATGGTAGTAGTACCGCCAGGACCTTGGAAACCCAGGAGATGATATTTTTGAGCTCCAAATTCGAACTAGTTGGGGCCTATATAAACCCCACCATTTCCTGCATGAAAAGGCACCAAAATCTTGATCTTATTCTGAGAATTTGAGAGCTCAAAAGTGTTGTAAAAGGCCAAAAGTTCTTCTCCCTCTTTTCGTCTAAGTTTTGATCATTCAAGAGAGGAGTGAAAATCTGTAAGGGTTATCTCCTAAGCCCGTCAAAAGGAGTAAAGCTATAAAAGAGTGATTGGCCTTCGCCTATTGAAGGAAGGCCTCTAGTGGACGTCGGTGACCTCATCGGAGGAGGAAGCCAAAAGTGGATGTAGGTCAAGATTGACCAAACCACTCTAAATCTCTATTTGCATTTACATTCTGCTCTCTATCTTAACTACAAACTGCCTCCATTGCTTTTCTTCAATTGTACTTCTCTTAATCTTAAGTTGAAGAACTTTCTGAAATGATCGAAAGTGTTTTTATCATACGAACGTCGTTTTAAATCGTCGAAAGTTATCCGCTGCACTAATTCACCCCCCCTCCCCCCTCTTAGTGCCCTTGATCCTAACAATTGGTATCAGAGCAGGGTTAACTCTCAATGGGATTAAAACCCAAGAGAGATGGCATACGTCAAAAACCAAGAGGGCCACTCTATTACACATCCACCTATGTTCAATGGGACGGACTACACCTATTGGAAGACCCGAATGAGGATCTTCCTTATTTCCATGGATTTTGAACTTTGGAATCTTATTGAAAATGGATTTTCAAAGTCTTCTCTTCTAATGATCGATTGGAATGAATTGGAGAAGAAGACTTTCGCTCTTAATGCAAAGGCTATGAATGCCTTATTTTGTGCGCTTGATAAAAACGAATTCAATCGTGTTTCGGTTTGTGAAACTGCATTTGATATTTGGCACATACTCGAAGTGACTCACGAAGGCACGAGTAGAGTGAAAGAGTCAAAAATGAATCTTTTAATACATTATTTTGAACTTTTTCGAATGAAACCGAGTGAAACCATAGACGACATGTACACCCGTTTCACGGATGTTGTTAATGGTCTAAAAGGACTCGGTAAAAGTTTTTCAGATTTTGAGCTCATGAATAAGATTTTAAGATCCCTTCCAAAGAGTTGGGACCCTAAAGTCACTGCTATTCAAAAGGCTAAAAAATTAAACAACTTCCCTCTTGAAGAATTAATCGGGTCATTAATGACGTACGAAATGACTTGCAAAGCTCATGAAGAGCAAGAAGACATTTTTCCAAAGAATAGGAAAGATATGACACTTAGAACTTTAGAAGACCACTTGAGAGAAAATTCAAGTGATGAGGACTATGACGATGACTTGGCACTTCTAACAAGGAAATTTAAAAAATTCATTAAAAGAAATAAGTTTAAAAATGACACAAAAAATAAATTTGAACCCAAGAAGGACCAAGTTATTTGCTACGAATGCAAGAAGTTGGGATACTACAAAAGTGATTGTCCCCAAGCCAATAAGAGAACACCAAAGAAGAAGGCGCTCGAAGCAACGTGGGATGACTCAAGCGCGTCCGAAGAAGAGGAGTCCAACACCGAGCAAGTTGCTCACTACGCCCTAATAGCCATCGGAGAGGAGGTAACAAATTTAATTGATGTAGATTTATCATTTGATGAATTATTAAATGCTTTCCATGACTTATTTGATGAATGTAAAATAATTAGTAGAAAATATAAATTGTTAAAAAAGGAGCATAAGAGTCTTATTAGTAATTTTGATAAATTAAAAACTGAATATCATGATAGTTTAGCTCCATGTATAAAATGCCATGATCTAGAAACTCTTCAAAAGGAGAACTTGCTACTCAAGGACACCTTGAAGAAATTCGAGGTTAGTAGCAAGTCTTTGAATATGATCCTTACAAATAAGGGTCACGTTCCTAAAAGAAGTGGAATCGGATTTGTGAGAAGTCCTCACCAAAATCCAACCACCTTCATTAAAGGCCCTATCTTACATGTTCGACACCAAAGCAAATGCAACTTTTGTTGCAAACATGGACATAGAACTTATCATTGTTTATTCAAGAAAGTTAGTCCGAACAAACTAATTTGGGTTCCTAAAGGAACCATGATAAATTCTATGCAATATGATAAACAATTTAGATCAGTTTTTGAGGAACCCAAAAGTAAATGAGTACTTAAAAATCATCTTTTCTTGTAGAAACATATATCATCACAAGCTAGGAGCAAGAGATAATATCTTACTTTTTGGGTTCTCAACATTCATGATCCGAGATCCAAAAAGACTCGTGATGCTCTCTAGCCTAAATGATAAAAAGAGGATTAGTAGAATTAATACTACCAATTACTGAGTGATATTGATATAATCCTATTTGATCCCTTAGATTTTGGAGCTCATAATTCTCCCTTCACACATCCTTTGGATTTCTGAATTCATCACATTCATTCCTTCTTCATTTTATTTTCAGATCCAACTTACGTCTTGCAAAGCCAAGTTTGTCATGAACTAGCAAAGCTTACAAACTTGTATAATAAGTAATGAATATGTCAAAAATTGTATACGACATTTGAAGTAGAGTATGCACTTCATAAGATCTATCATGAACGTACGAAATCTCATATCTTGTGATGAAAACCTTTACGTAATTACGTAATTAAGATTGATTGCTCCTTAAATAAATTTTTTTTGCAAATTCAAAACATCCACATCAGCTCACACATCCCTCAAAATAGTGCTCATCGCTCAATTGGCGGTAGCACCGCCGGTTGCCACGGGTAGCAAGTGGTTGCACCGCCCAGCCAGCGGTGCCACCGCCCGCAACTCTGCCCCCTTTTTAAACCGAGCTAGGGCCGACGGTAAAACTGACCCCAACTCACTCTCTTCTCCTCCTAGCAGCTCTAAAATCTTCTCCACCTCCATTCCTCCCCTTTAGCTACCCAAAAAATTGCCCATTTTGTGTAAGATCAAGAATCAATCATTCATCCTCTTGAATATCTCAACTAAGGTATTCTTTAAGAGGCTTTTGATTTCTGTTTTGAATCATCTACTCTTGCTCATTATTATCTTCCTAAATAGTAGTAGATATGGGCTCTAGAAGATCCTCTAGGGACAAAGGGAAGAGGAGATTAGAAGAAGACTTTGATTCCACCCTTTTCGATTCAAAACTTCATGCCCAAAAATTTGCTTCCATAGAGTTTAGAAATGTCCATAAGGGAAAGTATGTTGATCTAAATGAACTAAGTAATTTAGAGAAAATTCAATGGTTTACAAATTTAGATCTACTCCCAATCCTACAAATTAGTGAACCCATCTACTCAAGACTCGTTAGGTTGTTTTACAATAATCTACATATAAATAAAGAAGAAAGAGTGTCTACCTATCTCTTAGGACAATATATTTTCATTATAGATAGATTCATTTACGACATGATAGGCATTCCCATAAAAGATAGAGGCTGTTATTTTAGAGGATTGTGGGATGATGAAACAGTTGGGACAATGTACGTTGAAGCCTTAGGAATAATTTTCGGTAATCTTAACTTAGTGATACTTCCTAAAAGCTGTGAATATCTATTACCACTAAACATTAAAGTACTTCATCATATTCTAATTAGTATCATTCTCCCTAAACAATACCATCATGATAAAGTAAGTCAAATGGAACTAGGAATCATGTATTGGATCATGAAAGGACATAACATCTGTTTTGGTTACCTTATCCAACAAAACATGATAGAAATATCTAAGAAAGACCTGATGCTTCCATATGGTGGTATAATCACTAGAATACTTAATATCTATGATATTCCAATACCACCCGACGAAGAGGTAATAAAGGTAGATAGATTTAGCGTAATAAATAAAAATCTACTTCACCTAATGAGATGTTTATTTAGAAATGGAATGTGGGTTAGAATGCCTAGAAGAACCGATCCCCCTTAACCTGAACCAGAACCAAAAACACCAATCTTTAGGGGTACTCAATCTCCTCCGACTGGTTCCTTTGAGGAAACACATCCATTTGAGCAAGCTCCTGCATCATCTATCGAAGACATAGGGATTCGGATGGATCGCTTTGAACAAAGACAAGATCGGCTTGAACATCGCCAAGATCAAATCCTATCTGAGCTGCAGCAAATTCATCGACAATTTGACTCCTTATTTAGGCATTTTAATTTTCTACCTCCTGAATGAGCTTGTATATGTAAATGTGGTCACAATTTCTTCTTGTCTTGTTGTAACAATTATGTTGTTGTAAACTCTTTATGCTACTCATCTTGATCACAATATCCCTTGCCTTGATAACTACTAATCCTTGATATGTTTTACTTAATGTATTATTTGGTGAGCATATGCAGAGTTAGGAATATTAATGTAGATTGAACATCGTTTTCGGATTTTCCTTGAATCTCTTTACGCTACTCGTTTTCAAATTTTTCTTGATCACTTAAGTTTCACGTTGAGATTGAATGCTTCTATAACATGCTTACTTTATAAGTTGAAAATCTTGTGCCTTGGTTTCCATGATGAGCATGTTATACTCTCATTGTGATTTACGAATATTCATACATTGAATTCTTAATCCTTGAGCACTACAAAATTGTGTCCGAATGAATGAACTTGTTCAAATTATTTTTCGGACTTTCTTGATTCAATGATTAATCACTTTATGCTATGATGAGAAGTTTATACGATTATATGTCTTAATAACATGTTGAAAATTATATATTTTGGATACAAAAATTTTTATGATAATAAGCATGTGTTATTTTCATGAGTGTATTTGAAAAACATATGGCAAAAATGTGTCCGAATGCATGAACTTATTAAAATCATTTTTCGGACATTCTTAATTCATTCACTTAATAGTTATAATGAGAATTTTACACTATTATATGCCTTAATAACATGTTGGAAATTATGTGTTTTGGATACAAAAATTTCCACAATCATCAGTATGTTTTATCTTCATGATTGTGTTTGAAAATCTATAGCAAAACTATGTCCGAATGCATAAAAGTATTAAATTTTATTTTTGGATTTTCTTGATCCTAACATGATTTAGTATTTCTCTTCCGGGCTTAATGTAGCTTTCATAAGCATATGTCATATCGAGTTTGTTTCATATCATTGACATATGGAATCAATTAACAAATGCATCTCTCATAGACTTATCGTGTGAAAAATATTTTTTCAAGAAATGGATTTAATGAAATGATTCCTTCTTATGAATTCCTTCTTGAAAAAGGAAGATCTTTTTTAACACTTGCAAGGATTTGATTCACATACATATCTTGATCCTTGCAAAAATGAAGCGTGATTTAATCTCTTATCGATTTTAACTTCATTCAAGTAAGCTCACAAATGACTTTCCTCCTTCATGCAAAAAGATAATGACAAATAAAAAGAAAGAAGTAATGAAAGCTATCTCCATGTCATGTTTTCCTTGAGATATTTGTATAATTGGTATCCTATCACTCATTGTTGAAAACTGACATGAATCATTACCGCACTTATGCTTAAAGTTTGCTTAAATAATTCTCTTTTTTGTTGATGATAAAGGGGGAGAAATACATAGTAAATTGATGATAGAATTGCTATAATTGTCATATTTGCATTATGTTAAGATATCAAAAGCTTTTGGTAAGTAAAAGTAAATTGATTATGTGTAAAGTTTCTACAAATAGCTTTATCTATACAAGTCATAGACAAAGCCAAGTAACTCATAGAGTGCGAATGCGATAGTTATGACTACACATGCTGTAGACTATAACTCCTAATTATAGTCAACATAGAAAATGTTTATCCAGATATATCAAAACTACCTGTGGGTACATAATTTGGCATCATTTCCAAGATCTTTAGCTAATAGCAAAATTAAATTTGATAAAAATATCTTTTTCTCTTTGGGTAAAGTGCTCCGTTTTGAGATCTTGCTCCATACAGGATCTTGAGTATCTAATAATCTCTTTCAAGAGCTGAGCATTGTTTGTGTGTTGACATTCAAAGATTCTGTTACATCTCTCCTTCCACATCCACCAAATAGCGCATCTGAAAGTAACCTTTGCCAGTTGTGTGAGAGGCCCTTTTCTTGAGAAACATTGCATGAGGTCGCCTAGTTCTTGGTGCAAGTTTGGTTGCAGCAGTCTATTGAGTTCAAATCGTTGGAGAATCTCCTTCCATATCCATTTTGTATAATCACAAGCAAAATAGAGGTGGTCAACAGTTTCTTCTTATTGCATACAAAGGGAGCATCGGTTAACATGATAGATACCTCTTCTTTTCATATTGTCTATTGTAGGTAGTTTATTGAGAAGGGCCTGCCATGTACATAAGGAATGTCTTTGTGATCCCGGTCGATCCCATGTCCAATTGCTTGGGACCCACTTGTTATTTCTTTGCCTAATTTGATTCCATGCGGATGTGGCACTAAATTTGCCATTGTCATGAGGCCAAATAAGTTTATATGAAGAGTTGTTCCTGATTGGAATAGCTATAATAGTCGGCCAAAGTGATAACATTTCGGGAGAAATAGGATTAGGAAGACACCAGGTACCGTTAGCAATGAACTCAGAAACCTTTCAATCTTTGGGAGCCCCAAGATCTTTACGTATTCTGTCGCCATATAATTGAAATATACTCTTCCCATTCACCCAAGGATCATACCACATATTAGTACTAGTTCCAGAAGAGATTGCATAAGAAATGTGTTTGATTAGCCAAATTCCTTGCCTTTAAAATTCCTTTCCAAGCTGCAGAGTGGAATGTTCTTGTTGAAATTTCCCAGATTGATTCCTTTGAAAGATACCTAGCAGAAACCCAATGTGACTATAAGGAACATTTGTTTTGCAAAAGATCCCACAATTGCTGTACCAGACATGCTTGATTCCAATCTGTAGTATTTCTCAAGTTTAGCCCCCCTTCATCTTTCGGTTTGCAAATGCTATCCCAATTTACCATATGCATTGCCTTATCATTTGTGCCATTCCAGAAGAAGTTCATTAATAACCGTTCAATATCTTGGAGAAGTCCAGCAGGCAGAAGAAATGCATTACACCAATATATAGAGTAGGAGTGCAATACCGAACGGATGAGTTCGAGTCGTCCTGCTTTTGATAGAAACCTATTTTCCCAAGAAGAAATTCTAATCTTTATTTTTTACAAGATAGACTGACAGTGGGTTTTGTGAATGCCTGTGGATATGAGCGGGAGACCCAAATAAGGAACTGGCAAGCTTCCCTCACTAACCCCCAAACTTTGTGCAATAAAGACCTTATCCTTAACGTAAGGGCTCATATATACTTTACTTTTCGTATGATTTAACTGAAGTCCAGAAACCATACCAAAGTCATTCATAATAGTAGCCAGGTTCTTTACTGAAGTTGGTTCATTTTGGAGAAAGATAAGTAAATCATCTGCAAATGTTATATGTGATATATGAATAGAACCAGCAATGGGTACCTTAATGCTACCATTTAAGACTGCGTGTTTCAACATACAACTAAGTCCTTCCATCACAATAGTAAAAAGATACGGAGAGAGTGGATCACCTTATCGGATGCCATTCGTGCTCCCAAAAAAACCAATAGGTGAGCCATTAAAGAGTCTCGAAAACTTTGGAGTTTCCAGGCAAGATTGAATCCAATTAACCCATTGCTGTGGGAAGTTCATATCGAGGAGCATCTTATAGATAAATTTCCTATTAACTAAATCAAAGGCTTTCCGTAAATCAGCTTTAAAACAGATTTTTGTCCCTCTTGCTTTTGAATGCAAATCTTTGACCAAGTCATTAGCAAGCAAAATGTTATGATGTATACTTCTCCCTTTGTTGAAAGCAGCTTGATTTGGGCTAATGATCTTGTGTATTACCTTTTGCATTCTATTTGCCAATACTTTGGAGATGATCTTGTAAATAAAGTTGCATAATGATATGGGTCGATAGTTCTCTAGTGAATCAGCCCTTGCATTCTTCGGAATTAAAGAAATAAAAGTGTAATTCATCTCTCTAAGAATATGACCTGAAGAGAAAAAATGTTGGCAAGCCTTGATCACATCATTTCCAATAATAGACCAAGCAATTTGGTAAAATTCAATTGGAAATCCATCTGGACCTGGGCTTTTGTGCTTTGGTGACTTATAGACAACACATACAATTTTGTCATCTGTAATTGGGGCATTGAGAATTGAAATAGCTTCCGAATCAAGTTTTCTAGTCGGCTCCACATGAATGTTATTAGGTTTCCCAGCTTGATTGAGTAAGGAATAAAAAAATTGCTCTGTGTGTGCTTTAACCTCATCTAAATTCTCAATAAGATTATCATCTTTGTCTCTGCATTTGCTGATACGGTTAATAGCCCTCCGAGTAGCAATTGATGCATAGAAAAATTTAGTATTGGAATCCCCTAGTGTAAGCCAATGCTGTCGAGACTTCTGCTTTGCAAAACTTTCCTCCTGTTTTAAGGCTTGCATGAAGTTATTTCTAGCTTCTGTCTCTTTGTAGATAATATTTTCATCATTTGGCTGAAGTTGCAGCTCATGTTGTAACGACATTAGTTCCTTTCTGCAAAATTGAACTCTTGTGGTAATATTGCCAAAGGTATTTGTATTCCACTCCTTTAGTGTTGCTTTACAGTCTTTGAGCTTTTGACATAAGATGTAAGGGGGGGATCCATGCACATTAACATTCCAAGCAGATCTGATAACATCAAGAAATTGAGGATGAGTACTTCACATGTTAAAGAATCTAAATGGTTTCTTGCCTCTTGGTGTGTAACATCCCTCATTTCTGAATTTTCGTATAAGTTTCTAATTGTAATGTAAGTATCTATTTTAAATTTGATAAAAAGTTAAAGTATGAATCTGAGAACTTATTCATAAGAGTTGGAGGATTTGTTAAAAAAAAATCTGAGGACCTATATGTAAACCCTGAGGACCTAATCGTAAATATAATAAATACAAGGACTAAACTACAAAATGCACAAAAATACAAATCCCACCGTTTAAGCCTCTCTGCCTTCGTTCATAAGGAACCAGAGAAGGCAGCTACGTGGAAGCACAGGAGAAAGAAAGAAAGAAGAAGAGAAGAAAAAGGGGGAAGAAGAAGAAGAAAAAAAATTGGGGCTTTGAGGTTTCTTGCTCAAATCTTCTCATTTAGGGTCAAAATTCTCAAAGGCAAGTGTTCTAACCCCATTTTACAGAAGTATTAGTCTATGTTCCTATATTGATTCTGAAAGATTTATGCTTAGAACCTGATATTTCTCTCTTTGGATAAAAAACCAAGGATCTGAAATTTTTTTAGTAAACTGACCCCTATACACTGTTTCCGCTATAATTTTTAGCACCAAATGTGGATTCAGGTAGGACCTAGGTCGTTTGAAATTAGACTCTTATATCTTTCTTTTGACACTGATTTTGTAGATTTTGGACACCGAATACTTACCCAAACATCTGTTTCAAATGAACCTATAGATGCTGTAGAACAGGGATCAAAATTTCTGACCTTTCGATACTAAAATACCTATAAGTCCCTGTTCGAAATTCTGATTTGTACCAAACTAACTTCATCCGAAACTAGACTTGTAGACCTTTCTTTTGACATATTGATTGAAAAATTTGGAATTCAAATGCCTATCCTATTATCTGTTGAATCCGACCCTATAAATTCTGTAAAACAGTGATTTTGTTTTTGACCTTGTGTTACCAAATCAAAGGTAACTCCTTGTTGGAAACCATTATTCGTACGAAACTTGTTTCAACAGAAAATAGATTGATATATCTTTCAGCAGTAGCTTTCCTAAGAGTATTGGAGCATAACTGATAATCTGAAGTATTTGTTCAATGTGTTTCTTGAATTCTGTCAGAAATCGAGCTTTGGTCGATTTCGCGCATTCTGTTTCATTTGTTTGGAAATAGATTCCATTCAGTCCCCTTCACTCAATTGAGACTTATGTTGGTGCTTGAATTCTGGTTTGATCTTGTCTGTAAATTATTTACATTCTTAAAACATTTTGTGTAACTTTCAAGCTATATCGTATTGACACATATAGGCACATGTATATCCCATTGTTCCGCATTTGCTTTCGAAATGTGCCTATTCTAGTTTCATTCTTTTGGATATTGAATTCATCTAACCTTCTTATTTGAATTGAGCTATATATGATTGCTTGGAATCCGTTTATACTTTTGCTTTCATTTCATTCCAATCTGAATACATTTGTGAGAGATTGTTGCTAGCATCGTATTGACTCATAAAGGCACATGTACATTTTATTGTTCCGCGTGTGCTTTCGATATATGCTATTTATTGTTCATACTGCCTTTTGTACTCTGGTGTTGTGGGATATGTGAACCTTTGCTAGAAATGGTAAAGGGAGTTATGCATAGAGCCTGCGATGCTCTGCCGGCCCCCTCTAACTTCACCTAGACGTGGGTGGATGGAGCTCCTAGACGTGGGAGACTTCTGTCTGGTGGTCATTGAGAAATGGATGAATCACATTCTGTCTGTGGTCCCACTACACCTTCTGTATGTTTGATATGATATCCAGAGCTTTGGTTATGTGTTTTTGTACATGCTTTGGATAAGAATGATATGAATGCAACGTCAAAGACGATGTTTGAGCTTTTGTTTGGTATTTGTTATTGATATGCTCCGAAATATTCCATATGCCGTTGATATGCTCCGGAACATTTCATACACCACTGATAAGCTCCGAAACATTTCATTTGTTATTTATATGCTCCGACATGTTTCATTCATCGTTGATATGCTTCGAAATGTTTCATACGCCGTTGATATGCTCTGGAACATTTCATATGACATTGATAAGCTCTGAAATGTTTCATTCATTGTTGATATGCTCCGGAACATTTCATACGCCATTGATAAGCTCCGAAATGTTTCATTCATTGTTGATATGCTTCGAAATGTTCTATACGCCGTTGATATGCTCCGGAACATTTCATACGACATTGATAAGCTCCGAAATGTTTCATTCATTGTTGATATGCTTCGAAATGTTCCATATGCCGTTGATATGCTCCAGAACATTTCATACGCCATTGATAAGCTCTGAAATGTTTCATTCATTGTTGATATGCTTCGAAATGTCCCATACGCCGTTGATATGCTCCGGAACATTTCATACATCATTGATAAGCTCCGAAATGTTTCATTTGTTATTGATATACTCTGAAACGTTTCATTCGTTGCTGATTTGCTCCAATTACTCTATGCCCCATCTGTTATGAACCAAATATGTATGATTGAAATGACAATTGTGATTCTGCACCTAATGATATTACGTCTATGAATTCGTATATTCTGCCTTGCATTTTGAAACTTTATCTCTTTGGAAATTGTCCTCTTTTGACATGGATATGTTAGTCACTTGCTGAGCTTTTTATGCTCACCCCGTTGTTGTATAAATTTTTCAGGATAGCTTGTCGCTTGCTTAAATGTTAAGATTGGGCTCAGGCAGTGGAAAGCTAAAAGATTTTGGGCAGATCTTTATTAGTATATATATTTTTGTTGTATAAGCACACGCTGCATCTAATGAAATATTGACGATGAATCTAAACTTGTGGATTTTGTAAAAGTTTAAAGGACCTCTCATGTTTAAGATTCTGGAATGTTAAGTTTAATTTGTGTAACGATATGAACTTATGGTAAACATTGGTTTTGTGACTGTATAGACTCCCACACTTGTGAATTTATGTTGTGGTTATTAATTTGATGAGATGGGTTCATATTTTATGAATCATCTATCAATGTGTTGTATGTTTATAAACTGCGCCGGTTTTATAGATATGAATTTGATAGAATATTTTTCAGTGTCCTCAAATGTTAGTTTGGATCCTGGATTGGTTTGTGTTGAAAATTTTAATATCATGGATATTTTGAGGGGCGTGACATGGTGTCACTTTGTGTGCGTGTATATACATTAAAGAATGGTCAGAAAACAAAGGAGCACCATACTCAAGAAGTGAATCTGGGTAAACTGTTAACCATTCATGATTAATCAAACACCTATCAAGTCGAGCCATTATTTTTCTATTAGCAGCACCTTGATTACTCTAAGAGAGCCAATTACCCACAGATTTCATATCAAACAATGCTGTAGTGTCAATGTAATCATTAAAACTTTGAAGCTGGCTTTCTGAAAGTTGTCTACCCCCCTCTTTTTCATTTGTGTACCGAACAATATTAAAGTCTCCAAGAACAATCCAAGGTACATTGAGACAGCCATTTACAATATTAGTCAGGTCAGACCAAAGAGTATTTCTTTCTTGCATACTGTTTGAAGCATATATACTAGTGAAATTGAATTGACAGCCATTCTTTTTGTCATCTACCTTAAGATGAATGAATGGATCAGTAGCAGAAATAAACCAAGCATTAATAGAGTTAGGATGCCATAAGGCCCATATTCTACCAAAAGTTTCATTTGAGTCATTGGTAAACAGTTCTGCGTCCGGCCATATTAAATTCTTTTGAGCTTGAACGCGCGATTGTTTAATTTTCGTTTCCACTAGAATAACAATATCACATGCAGCAGACTTGATTATTCTGTTGAGCTCTCGACATTTCTCTGGCTTATTAAGTCCGCGAACATTCCAGCATGTTATCTTTATCGGTAATAAACAAATGAAAAGGTGGTAAGGTATTCATCCTACGACTTTGGATGGACTGTACCATCCTTTTTCTTATCCTTCGGTTTTGTATTTTCCTCCCACACAATATCCTTACATTTTATGGCTTTATTCCTATATTTATCCACTTTATCTATAGCTTGCAGATTTTTAAACTTTAAAGAACCTTGAATCATGTGGTCTTGATTGCCAGGGTTTGTTGAAGCACGATAAGATTGTTGCAGCACAATATCCTGGATAGTACTTGTTGGAGCAGCCTGGCTAGAGAGGTTTGTTGGGGCATGAGTTTGTTGAGACAGAATATCCTTGTTGGCGATGTTTGTTGTGGCCTGAGTTTATTGAGGAAGATATCCTTGCTAGCGAGATTTGTTTGGGCCTGAGTTCGTTGAGCTATTGTGGACGGATCCGATGATATTGGAAGAGATGAAGTTCCAGACTTATGTTTCTCCTGTCCACTAGTACCATGGGAAACCTCTGTTGTGGAAGGCTCCGACATTATAGGTGCTAGTCATAGGTGCCCAGCAAGCCAATCACGTGAGTGATGGCACGTGTGACTTGATACAGAATCTTTTTTGCTTATTATATTTTGGCGTATATCACTTTATAACTATTGCATAAATGCATACATATATTGTGATGTCCTTGGATTTGTGCAATGGGAATCAGATCGTGATGAGATCACGATAATGAGATCGATTCACCTTTAAACACATATCCTAAATGATCCCGGTCATAGGTTACTCGAGAGGGACATCATGATAACCGGATAGACTGGTGTGCTGTAAACCCGTCCATATGATGGATGCAGCTGGTCTCATAGCTGCTCGTGTAGGGACACTAGGGATACAGTACAGGTGCTCATTGGAGAATGAGTTCACTGATTGATCCGCTTACGGAATGCTGGATGGTTGATGATGCCTTATTGTCAGACAGCGATTCCGTAGTCCTAGTGGTGTATCTGGTCCTTAGACTTGAGACACCAAGGATGTCCTGTATGAGTGCTCCACTCTTTGATACCAGACTTATAGGTTTGGCTGTCCCAGATCTAGTACAGCTGGTCATTAGGAGTGGTAGTCGACCTTACGAGGGCTATTGAGTGTCGATAGAGGATCATCCACTCTCGGCATCATGAGAGGAATATCCCATGTGTTCTTGCTCAGACAAATCTCTGGCCAGGGTCATTCGGGTTGAGAGAGAAAGAGTTCTCCGGGAGAATCCGATTAGAGCGAGACTCGAGTAGAAACCGTATGGGTCTGACAACACCATGCTCGATATACGGTCTCTGGGATATTAGATGGATGAGGGATTATAGGTACACGGTAACTGAGGACAGACAGGTCCAATGGATTGGATTCCCCTGTATCGTCTGGGGACTACGGCGTAGTGGCCTAGTACTTCCGTAGTCGATGAGTCAAGTGAATTATTACAGAGATAATAATTCACTGAGTTAGAAGGAGTTCTGACAGGTATGACTCACGGCCAGCTCGATATTGGGCCTAGAGGGTCACACACATATGGTAGGCATTGCGATGAGTAGAGGTTCGGATATGAGATATCCGATGGAGCCCTTATCTTATTGGATGCAGATCCAATACCCACTAGGGGAGGACCCATTAGGGTTTGACAGGGGACCTCTATAAATAGGAGGGATTCAGAGCCTCATGGGCTAGAGCCATTGCTTGCTTTTCCTATTCTCTTCTTCCTCTCCACCTCAGATCAGGCCTGGAGTTTTTGAGGAACGTCGTCGCAACCCTGCTGTGTGGATCACCGCTAGAGAGAAGGACGTTTGACCTCCTTCACCCTCTCCTAAGGATCTGTAAGGAAAGGGATATACGATCTCCCTAGGTAACATAATCTACTTTATACGCAGTTTTGAGTTTCGCGGATTTTGCGCACCAATCTTCGCATGACGACGAACATCTTTTTGGGAATTGGGGATTTTGTTTTCTTGTTCTTCCGCTGCGCATGTGATGTCGCCCCCATGATTTCCCAACAGTGGTATCAGAGCCAGGTTGTTCGTGCGAATGATTGGTTTTGAACTGCATGTGTTGTGTTTAGGAAGAATATTGACGTCAAAATCGTTGACGCAAAAGCGAGAAAGGGCAGCAACAGTTGCTGCCCTCGATCTACGTGCGTGAAGCGCAGCCGAAGGCGGGCAGCACAGGGGCTGCTTCTGCAGCAGCCGGTCGGCGGCCTGCTTGCAGCAGGCTTGCTGCCGGCGGGGCTGGCAGCCCACTAGCAGCGGCGTGTTAGGACTCTAGCTAGGAGAGTCCTAATTGAGAGGGACATTCATGTAAAACTGTTAGGACTCTATCTAGGAGAGTCCTAATTGAGAGGGACATTCTGTTAGGACTCTAGCTAGGAGAGTCCTAATTGAGAGGGGCATTCATGTAGGAGGTTTTTTCTTAGAGAAGAATTAGGAGTTGTAAGGAAATAGGAGTCTTGAGTAGGAGTCCTATTAGGAGTTGGTTAGAAGTAAGAGTCTTAAGTAGGAGTCCTATTAGGAGTTAGGGTTTAGAAGCCCTATAAATAGCCATGTATTCCTTCTCTTTTGATAAGCAATAGATGAATCTTTTCTGCAGCCTTTGAGCAGCAACTTGGAGGGAGGAACCCCTATAGAGTTCCAAGGAGGCCGATCCCCTAAAGAGATCAACCCCAAGTTTAGAATCTGTAAGGGTTCTAACACCTGGTATCGGAGCAGCGTTCTTGGCGTCTCGCTGCCCTTCCACAGCCATTCATCAACCCTCCACAACCATCCAAAGCAATTCCCATAATTGCATAACAGATCATCGCCGAATTCCGCCATCATCTCCACCGCCACGGATCATCCTTTGATCTCCCCGTGAATTGCAACAGGTTCTGGTTTTCTACCTTACTGCTGCTGTAATTTAGTTATCGTTATTTGAAAATCCCAAAAAAATTATTCCTATATTGCTGCATAAACTTTTCGTCATAAAGTTTTCATCTCTACGACGAAAGATACATTGCAGAATTCCAACCGTATAGCACTATCTGTTTGATCTTGCTACTATGTTTTTTCTATCCAAATCTTCACGAAATTTTATGACATCTTTGACACTTCCTAACAGCAGATTTTCCTTTGGTTTTGTCAAAAAATTCTCAAATTAATCAATGATATTTTACATCTAATCTGCTATACTTGAAAATCTACACCGTAAAATTTCAGCCGCATAGCACTGATTGTTTGATCTTGATACTACGTTGTTTCTATCCAAATCTTTACGAAATTTTTATGTTAGCTTTGACACTTCCTAATAGTGGATTTCCCTTTAGTTTCATCAAAAAATTCTCAATATAAACTTCTGATCTTTTACGTCCAATCTGCTATACTTCAAAATCTATGCTGCAGAAAATTTCAGCCGCATATTGTTGCCTTAACCCATCTATTTGCAATCTTTTTTGAATGAAATTTCTTATACACTTTATAGATCATCTTGGCTTCCATCTAAGATTGATCTATTGAGGAATTCATCTCTAAAACCGATTTTTGTGTTGCTATAAATTTTCATCGTAAACTGCTGAAATTTTTCGACGAGAATTTTGCTATCGCAACTTGCACCAATTTCCTTGCTATTATACTGCCGAAATTTTTTTCATTAAATTAGTCATCCTTGCTGTCATATAAACTGTGATTTTGCTATCAATTCTCTCAAGTTTTTGGTGGAAATTACGTTGAGAAACCATTGTTTCTTCGATGACAATTCTGCTCTTACAAAACAGCACATACTTGCTGCAACTTCCACTGATTTCTCTCAAACCTTTGCTGCCATCTACCACAGATCCAAAACTTTCATCCATAGCCCTAAAACTCCACCAAACGACACCCTCAAACTGCACCCAAAACAGCCACAAAATAAGCCTAAATCGTAGCCTACATCCACCGATCCACCAACCTTTTCGACCATCACTTCTCTCAACCTATACATGCCTTTAACCTGACAACAAAAGAGAGATCTTAACATCATAGATTTGGAGGCATATACTATGGCATCTAAGGAGGCAATCGATGCTAAATTCGAAGCCTTGGAGGCACGAATGGAGGATAAGATTCGGACGCTCTTTACCGAACTCAGATTGGGCCGACTACTAAGCCCGAAAAAATCATATCACGGAGAGAGCTTTGCCCAATCGCACCAGGCCCGAAGAGATGAGTTCCAAGGGAGGGGAGGCTCTATGATCGATCCCAACTATCCACGCATAAGGGTGGACTTCCCTAGATGGGAAGAAGGAGACCTGATTGGTTGGATCTTGCACGCGGAGCGATATTTTCGGTACAACAAAACCGCGGATGCATCTATGGTGAAAATTGCAGCTATACATCTTGAAGGGGATGCTATACAGTGGTTTGACTGGTTTGAACATACTTATGGAGTCCTTTCATGGCAACAATTCAAAGAAGGACTGCTGATCCGCTTCAGACCAACCGATTACGAGAATATTGACGGACAACTAGCAAAGATCCGACAAACCTCCACCATTCAGGAGTACCAAACCAGGTTTGAAAGGTTATCTAATTAAACTCTTGATTGGTCTCAAAAACAGCTATTGAGGACATTTATTGAGGGCTTGAAGCCGGAGATCCGAGGAGAAGTTAAAGCGCGACAACCGTACACGCTTATGGCATCCATCTCTTTCGCACGACATCAAGAGGAGCAATTGAACCATGAAGCTCGAAGGACTAGGGTCACTCCTCAACCAGCAATACAGAAGCCCTTAGCCCCCCCTACTGTTGACCGAGTCCCTGCACCAAAAAGGTTGACAAGAGAAGAGCTTCAGGAGCGATCTGCGAAGGGGTTATGTTGGCATTGCGATGAGCCGTGGAGCCGTGAGCATCGCTATAGTAAAGGGAGACTTCTTATGATTGAACCAATAGAAGAAGAGGTCATTGAACATCCAGAAGAGAGCCTTGAACATGAAGAAGAAGATGCAGAAGAAGAGCCACAATCGACTGAAGTTACGGTACATGCACTAGCCGGCTACTCAAACCCGCAAACGATGAAAGTTGGAGGCCTTCTCAAACAACAACCGATCACTGTTCTCATCGACACGGGCAGTTCTAATAACTTTCTAAATAGTAAGGTTACTATCCAGATGGCCTTACCTATTGAGAATTGCAGCAGGTTTGACGTTAAGGTCGTTGACGGACGGATTTTGAATTGTGATCGTAGGCGCCCGCAGGAGAAACTATTGCTGCAGGACCAAGAGATAATTGCAGATTTCTTCCTTCTCCCTCTTGATGATCATGAGGCCATGCTCAGAATTAAATGGTTGACAACATTAGGTGATTTTTCTTGGAATTTTATGAAACTAATTATGAAATTTTACAGTAAGGAGAAACAGGTGATACTGCACGGGAAACGTGGGGGCGACGTAACGATGATTTGCACACAACAAATGAAGAAGGTTTTGCATAAAGAATGCAGTGGCTTTTTGATACAACTTGAGCAGCAAACTAAGGGAGAGCCAACAAAATTGGAAGATCCAAATCTACTTCCTTTGCTTGCTGAATTTTCAGATATATTTGATGAACTACGCAACCTACCTCTTACCCGTCGGCATGATCATTGTATAACGATTCTTCCAGGCCAATCTCTAGCAAATGCTCAGCCATATCAATATCCACATCTCCAAAAGGATGAAATAGAAAGGATTGTAAAAGAGATGCTCAAAACAGGAGTTATTTGGCCATGTTGTAGCCCCTACTCTTCACCGGTGCTCCTCATACGAAAGAAGGATGGAATATGGCGATTATGTGTTGATTACCAAACTCTCAATGGCATAACCATCAAGGATAAATACCCTATTCCAGTAGTAGATGAGTTGCAAGATGAAAGGGAGCACAAATCTTCACAATGCTGGACCTTCGATCCGGGTATCATCAAATACGAGTATGCGAAGAAGACATACCGAAAACCACCTTTTGAACACATAATAACCACTATGAATTTTTGCTTTCTTCAAAAGAAGGTGGAATATCTTAGGCATATCATATTAGAGGAAGGTGTGGCAGTAGACCCCTTCAAAATTGGAGCAATGCAAAATTGGCTGACCCCGAGGAACATAAAATTGCTACATGGTTTTCTGGGTTTAACAGGCTACTACTGCAAGTTCGTGAAAAACTATGGAGAGATCAGTGCACCACTTCTTTTTTGAAAAAAGATGTCTTCCAATGATCGGACAGAGCCTCCGTTGCCTTCGACAAACTTAAGGCAGCCATGACAACGACGCCGGTGCTAACATTACCAGATTTCAACCGACCCTTCATTATTGAGGCCGATGCATCTGGAGTCGGAATTGGAGCAATTCTCATGCAAGATCGTCGACCACTCGCATACACTAGCAAGGCATTATCTCCCTCCCATCAAAATAAGTCAATATATGATAAGGAGATGCTCGCCATTGTGCGCGCAGCAACGAGGTGGAGACCCTACTGGATTGGTCGACGATTTCAAATTAAAACGACCATAAAAGCCTTAAGTACTTTTTGGAGCGAAAGATATCATCCCCTGAGCAGCAAAACTGGGTAACAAAACTTCTTGGATTTGATTATGAAATAACTTACAAAAAGGGGAAAGAGAATGTTCTTGCAGATGCGCTTTCGTAGCTACCCGAGCAAGCTGAAGTTTTGGCCATTTCACTTCCGACCAACGACTTCCTTGAGGATATTAAGATGGAATGGTAGGAAGATTCAGAGACTAGTAAGATTATAAAAAAATTGGAGGAAGCACCAAGTTCCGTAGCTCATTACAATTGGGACTCAAAAGAATTACACTATAAGAGTACTAAATTGAAAAGGAGTATGGCATATCACTCACAAATCGACGGCCAGACAGAAGTTGTAAATAGGTGCTTGGAGATAGCCCAAAGCCACCCACCAAATATGACTACCCAAGGAGGACTTCAGACTCAGCCAAGTGCCATTATTGATCAACGGATTATGACTCGACGACGACGATCCACTACTGAATTGCTAATACAGTGGGCAAACCTACTAACAGAAGATGCCACTTTGGAGAACTATGATGACTTGAAGATCAAATTCCCAAAATTCATGAATCGTCAGCCTCGAGGACAAGGCTGATTTGAAGAGGGCGGGTTTGTTAGGACTCTAGCTAGGAGAGTCCTAATTGAGAGGGACATTCATGTAAAACTGTTAGGACTCTAGCTAGGAGAGTCCTAATTGAGAGGGACATTCTGTTAGGACTCTAGCTAGGAGAGTCCTAATTGAGAGGGGCATTCATGTAGGAGGTTTTTTCTTAGAGAAGAATTAGGAGTTGTAAGGGAATAGGAGTCTTGAGTAGGAGTCCTATTAAGAGTTGGTTAGAAGTAAGAGTCTTAAGTAGGAGTCATATTAGGAGTTAGGGTTTAGAAGCCCTATAAATAGCCATGTATTCCTTCTCTTTTGATAAGCAATAGATGAATCTTTTCTGCAGCCTTTGAGCAGCAACTTGGAGGGAGGAACCCCTATAGAGTTCCAAGGAGGCCGATCCCCTAAAGAGATCAACCCCAAGTTTAGAATATGTAAGGGTTCTAACACGGCGCCTGCCGCCGCTGGTCCCGCGGGCGAAACCCCCCCCCACAGGGGCGGCCGCCCGGCGGGACAGCACCGCCTGCGGAGGCAGCGGCGCCCGAAAGGGGCGCCCACCCGCAGCGGCATCGCCGTCAACGGGCGTGCCCGCCTGCAGGCGAGGGCAGTGCCCTCGCCCCGCCGCACAGGCCGTCGCCGACAGTGTGGCGGCGGCGGCAGCAGCGAAAGGGGGAAAGAATATTAGGGTTTTCTGGCCAAAAGATAGTTTTGCCCCTCGGAATTTGAGAAATTCCAGTTTCTGTCTTTTGTCCAAATTACGAAAATACCCCTATAAATTCAGAAATTCCCTACATGTCCCTGATTTCAGAAAATATTAATTAATTAAAAGGTTTAGTTGATTATTATTTTTATTATTATCTAGTAGTCCTACATGATGATTATTTATACATGTGATGTATGATGTGTGGACGGATGATCATGGACCGTGTGATGTGTGTACTTGTGATTATTATTATTGAGGTCTGCGAGCCTCCATTATATTTCTCGTTTATTGACGGGCCTGCATGCCTATGATTAAGTTGTAATCACATGAGGAGGCGCAGCGGGAGCATGGATGCAATAGCGGGACCCATGAGACGGACGATCGTGATGCATGAAGATGCATCAAGATGTCGACGGAACCGATGAGGACGAGATGGACGATCACAGGGCATGGAGATGCACCGTTGCACACATAGATCTTGATGTGAGTGATTAGGCCTACTGGCTCGGGCCTAATCACATTAGGTTGTGGTCCATGATCATCTGGTGTAATTAATTATACACATACTAGATAAGTATATATATTTTCATGCGATGTATATATATATTAAATATGTATATGTGTGACATGTCATATTAGGAGACCAAATCTTAGAAACATCTCTCGATAATATTAAGTCGGTAAACGTGAGGCAATTAGATTGACCCACGTGGCCTTCCATCGTTATAAGTAGGAACCGATTCCCGGTGTAGGTTGAGTTGGTCGAGTCCCTCGAGACTCATCTATATCGTGATTCGCTATCTTGCTTACGACATAGAGATGTCACCGGTGACCTGAGGGCATGGTATACTTGGTCGAGTCCCTCGAGGGTATATCATCAAATCAGACTCATCTTGTAACGAAGGTGTTGACTTAACCGAGCATCATGGTTGGTCGAGTCCCTCGAGGCCATGGTGATTCGGAGGCCGAACAGGACGGGAATCACAAGGAGTTGTGATCGGCAAGAGTTGCCTACCTTTTAGGCTTAGTGTGATTGGTCGAGTCCCTCGAGGTTACACTAAGACACTGATTGGATCCTGATCCCCACTAGAAGTCTGCCGGAGACTTCCGTTTCACGTGCTGAGGGTGTCGCGAGACTCGTTAGTAAAATAGTGGGAGCATATTAAGATAGAAGTCCATATCTTGATAGTTTATTTCTTGCAAAATCTGCATGTTATTCATTTCTACTGCATCTTTATTTTCAGAAAATGTCGCTTTTAAATCCCTTACGTGGCATACTTGATGTCAACCGCCTCATTGGTCCAAATTATACGGATTGGCTCCGTAACTTGAGAATTGTTCTCACAGCGGAGAAAATCGTGTACGTCCTTGATTCAGTGATGCCTAAGCCCGAAGAAGGGGCAAACGAGGATGAGATCGCTCGCTACGTGAAGTACATTGATGAATCCACTCTTGCTCAATGCTATATGTTGGACTCTATGACTCCTGAGTTACAGAGACAACATCAAAAGATGGATGCCAGATCCATTCTCCTACATGTCCGTAAATTGTTTGAGGAACAGGGAAGGACTCAGCGATATGAGATATCTAAGAGCCTCTTCCGCGCTAGGATGACTAAGGGGACACCGGTTCAGAACCATGTCCTAAAGATGATTGAGTGGAGAGAGAAACTCACAGGTCTAGGAATGGTCCTAGAGGATAACTTGTGTGTGGACATTGTACTTCAGTCCCTACTAGATTCCTTTTCATAGTTCATAATGAATTTTAATATGAACAAGCTTGAGGTGACTCTCCCAGAGCTCCTCAATATGTTGAGGGAGGCAGAGAGTACTATTAAGAAAGAGAAGCTAGTTCTCTATACTGGTGAGACCAAAAAGAAAAGGAAAGCAGAAAGGTCCCTTAAGAAGGGAAAGGGAAAGAGCAAACTAGGTAAAGCAAAGGTTGCTAAGAAAGACCCAGTAAAGGACAAAGGCCAATGCTTCCACTGTGATAAAGATGGGCATTGGAAGAGGAACTACAAAGAGTACCTTGTAGAAAGGGCGAAATAGAAGCTTGGAGAAGCTTCAGGTATATTCATGATCAATCTCCAATTGGCAGATTTTTGTGATAATGCATTGGTATTGGATACCAATATTGCTTATCACATCTACAATTTATTGTAAATTCTAGCAAAGCCAAGGAGAGAATGACGAGAGGAATATTGCATAAAGGTTTATTTATGCAAGACATTACTCCACATATCATGAATGTAAGTGTCTAAGAGGAAACGAGAGGAGGTGAACAGTGTATACCTATGGCATTGTAGGCTAGGTCATATCCATGAGGGAATGATTCAAAAGTTGCTAAATGATGGATATCTAGATCTATTTGACTATGTGTCATATGCAACTTGCGAGCCTTGCCTTTGTGGAAAACAGACCAACTCTCCATTTAGTGGAATTGGAGAGAGAGCCACTCAGCTGTTGGAACTTATACATAGTGATGTATGTGGACCCATGTCAACTCATGCCATTGGAGGTTACTCCTACTTCATTACATTTACTGATGATTTCTCAAGATATGGATATGTGTACTTAATGAAGTACAAGTCCGAGGCCTTTGAGAAATTCAGAGAGTATAGGAATGAGGTGGAGAACCAAACTGGAAAGAGTATCAAAACTCTTCGATCAGATCGAGGAGGTGAGTACTTAAGTACAAAGTTTACTTAGTTCCTCAAGGACCATAGGATATTATCCCAATGGACACCTCCTTATATACCTCAGCTCAATGGTGTCTTTGGAAGGAGGAATCGTACGCTATTAGATATGGTACGGTCCATGATGAGTTTCGCTGACCTACCCATCTTATTCTAGGGATATGCCCTAGAGACCACAGCTTACCTTCTAAACAGAGTTCCAACTAAGTCAGTAGTGTCTACACTATATGAGATATGGAAAGGGAAAAAGCTTGATCTTAAGGTTGTTAAGATTTGGGGCTGCTCTGCCTACATTAAAAGACACAACCCCGATAAGTTAGAATCAAGGACAGAGCGATGCAAATTTGTGGGACACCCCAAGGAAACTTGGTATTATTTCTATCATCTCGAGGATCAAAAGGTCTTTGTAGCTAAGAGAGCAGTGTTCCTTGAGAAGGAACACATTCTTGGCGGAGATAGTGGGAGAATGATAGAATTGAGCGAGGTTGGAGAACCAAGCTCAAGCACCACTCTACAGCCCAAGTCTGTTCAGGTACCTAATACACAATTTTCAACTTTACGCAGGTCTGATAGAGTATCTCATCCTCCTGAGAAGATATGTGGGACATATTAGAGGAGAGGATGTTGAGGATATTGATCCTCAGACCTACATGGAGACTATTATGAGTATAGACTCCAGGAAGTGGCAAGAAGCCATGAATTCTGAGATGAATTCTATGTACTCTAACAAGGTTTGGAACCTAGTTGATGCGCCCAAAGGTATTGTACCCATCGGTTGCAAGTGGATCTTTAAGAAAAAGATCGGAGTAGATGGAAAGGTAGAGACTTATAAAGCAAGGCTAGTGGCTAAGGGGTATCGTCAAAGGCAAGGTGTTGACTACAACGAAACCTTCTCACCCATAGCAATGCTAAAATCCATCAGAATTCTATTGGCTATTGCAGCACACTATGATTATGAGATCTGGCAGATGGATGTGAAAACCGCATTCCTCAATGGGAACCTCGTGGAGGAGGTGTATATGATGCAACATGAGGGATTCGTGTCCAAGAACTGCCCAAATAAGGTGTGTAGGTTGCTTAGATCCATTTATGGACTAAAGCAAGCTTCCCGAAGTTGGAACATAAGATTTGATGAGGCAATCAGATCTTATGACTTCGTTAAGAACGAAGATGAGCCTTGTGTGTACAGGAAGGTAAGTGGGAGCGCTATCACCTTTTTGGTGTTATATGTGGATGACATCCTCATCATTGGGAATGACGTAGGAATGCTATCCACAGTAAAGGCTTGGTTATCTAGACACTTCTCCATGAAGGACTTAGGGGAAGCATCCTATATCTTGGGGATTAGAATCTATAGAGATAGATCCAAAAGGATGCTTGGCTTGTCCCAGTCCAGGTACATAGAAACCATTGTCAAAAGGTTTGGCATGAAAAATTCCAAGAGATGTCTCATACCGATGAGACATGGGATATCGCTTTCTACGAGTATGTCCCCAAAGACTCCAGAAGAAAGGGCAAACATGAATATGATACCTTATGCCTCAGCAATAGGGTCTATCATGTATGCCATGCTATGTACTAGGCCTGATATAGCGCATGCTCTGAGTGTCACGAGCAGGTATCAGGCGGATCCAGGCTTGGAGCACTGGAAAGCAGTAAAGTGTATCCTTAAGTACTTGAGAAGGACTAAGGATCTTTTACTAATATATGGAGGTAATAGCCTTAAGATTGAAGGCTACACTGACTCTGTTGAATCTCGGATTTTGATGATGAAATCAATTGATAGGTTAATTGATCTAATCCATATTATTGAGTTAAGTGTGCAGGATTAACTATGATAACCAGAAAACACAAAGCAAGAATATCGGAGTCAAGATCGATGGACGTTTAAGAGTCCGAAGAATCGTCGGAGATGCTGCCGGAACCAACCGAGAAGAAATCGGGAACCTATCGGAATTTTTGGAAGTTCGCCGAAGAGATCGTCGGAGGTTCACGGAGATCACCGAGAAGGCTCGGCTACTCGTTAAAGTCATCACAAGATCGGGAGCTTGATGGGAGTCCGTCGGAAGAAGTTCGTCGGAAAGTTCGCCGAAACAAGACTCGACGTTCGCGGTTGAAAGCTTGCTTAGGATGTGTTTTTGTTATGTAGTTCACTTGTAATTAGGATTAGGATTAAGAGATAATCATATATCCTGGTTAGGGGCCAACTGGGCCCAAAGTCAGATATGGTTTGGGCTAAAATTAAGCCAAACCAGTGAAATCGGAGAGCCAGGCGGTGGCACCGCCTGGATGGGCGGTAGCACCGCCCAGCACCCGAGAGCTGGGTGGTGACACCTCCTGGGCTGGGCGGTTGCACCTCCCAGCACCCGAACGCTGGGTGGTGGCACCGCTTGGCTGGGCGGTGGCACCGCCAACATCGGGAACCCAAAGAGAATTCAAATTTTGGAGCCCAAAATTTGAATCTTCTTGAGGCCTATAAATACCCCTCAAATCTCAGCTGAGATTACAACTTTTGAGAAGCATTTGATTGAGAGAAAAGTCTTAGAAAGTCTTAGCAAGTCTTGTTTTCAATTTGCTAGAGAGTTCTCCTTATTCTTTCTTATTGAAAATTTGTAAGAGGTTGAAGTGCTTGTAAAAGGTTGTAAGAGGGGTATTTACCCTTCCATTTCAAGAGATTTGCTAGTGGAAGGTGGGAGCCTCATCGAAGAGGGGCCTCGCAAGTGGATATAGGTCATTTGACCGAACCACTCTAAAATCGACGTAATCTCTGGTTTGCATTTCATTATTGCTATTTACATTACTGCAAACCTTCTTACATGCTTTAGTTCCTTATTACCTTTGCTGCGCAACTTCAAGAATACGCTTTCAAGTTAAGCCTTTCAAGTTCCGTTCTTATCGTACGAAAGATTTTTCTAAAACCAAAGTTTTAATCCGCTGCACTAATTCACCCCCCTCTCTTAGTGCCGCTCCGATCCTAACAAGTGGTATCAGAGCGAGGTTATCTCTCATATTTGGTTTAATACCCAAGAGAGATGGCTTACTCCGGCATGCAAGAGGGTCATTCTATTGCACGACCACATTTGTTTAATGGGTCGGATTACACATATTGGAAGACTCGCATGAGGATCTTCCTCATTTCTATGGACTTTGAGATTTGGTCTATTGTCGAGAATGGGTTTCAAAAATCTTCTCTTCCGATGAGCGAATGGAATGAATCGGAGAAGAAGGTTTTTGCTTTAAATGCAAAGGCTATGAATGCCTTGTTTTGTGCACTAGACAAAAACGAATTTAATCGTGTTTCAATTTGTGATTCGGCTTTTGATATTTGGAGAACTCTTGAGGTCACTCATGAAGGCACTAGCCGAGTGAAAGAGTCCAAAATCAACATCCTTGTGCACTCTTACGGATGAAACCAAGTGAGTCCATCGGAGACATGTACACCCGGTTTACGGATGTCATCAATGGACTCAAAGCTCTTGGTAAAGATTTTACTAACTTTGAACTAGTAACTAAAATCTTAAGATCCCTCCCTAAAAGTTGGGATCCAAAAGTTACGGCCATTCAAGAGGCCAAAGACCTTAAAGCATTCCCTCTTGAAGAACTCATTGGGTCTCTAATGACCTACGAAATGACATGTCAAGTTCATGACGAGCTCGAGAACCCCCTTCCAAAGAACAGGAAGGATATGACACTCAAATCACAAGAAGACCACTTGAAAAGAACATCAAGTGATGAGGACAGTGACAATGACATTGCACTTTTGACTCAAAAATTTAAAAAATATTTAAGAAAGAACAAATTTAAAAATAATATAAAAAATAAATTTGAACAAAAGAAGGACCAAGTGATTTGCTATGAATGCAAAAAACTGGGCCACTACAAGAACGATTGTCTTCAAGCCAAAAAGAGAACATCAAAGAAGAAGGCGCTCAAGGCAACGTGGGATGATTCAAGCGCGTCCGAAGAAGAGTAGTCCAACACTGAGCAAGTTGCTCATTACGCGCTAATGGCTTTAGGAGAAGAGGTATGTGATTTATTTAATGAAGATTTATCTTTTGAAGAACTCTCTATCGCTTTTCATGAATTATTTGATGAATGTAGAACTGTTAGCAAAAGGTTAAGTATCTTAAAGAAAGAGCATGCTTTGCTACAAGATAAGTTTGAGAATCTTCAAACTCCTCCATGCTCTAAGTGTGAGCATTTAGAAGCAATAAAAAATAAAAATTTGCTTCTTAAAGAAACCTTAAACAAGTTTAAGGTTGGTAGCAAAGGATTAGATATGATCCTTGCACACAAGGGTCACATCGCAAATAGAAATGGAATTGGATTTGTAAAAGGATTACATCAAAATCCTACCACTTTCATAAAAGGACCTACATTAAATGTTTCCTCTTATATGAAATGCAACTTCTGTTGCAAATCCGGACATATTGCCTACAAATGTCCATTTAGGAAAATTAGTTCACAAAAATTAATATGGGTTCCTAAAGGAACTATAAAGGATTCAATAATAAATAACAAAGTTAGTGGGTCAATTTTTGAGGCACCCAAAATCAAATGGGTACCTAAAAATCATCCTCTTTTGTAGACAAACCCACAAGCTAGGAGCAAGAGATGGTATCTCGATAGTGGATGCTCAAGACATATGACTGGAGATCCATCTCATTTCTCTATGCTCACTAGCAAAGAAGAAGGGTACGTCACCTTCGGAGACAACAACAAAGGCAAAATCATTGGCAAGGGAACTATTGGTAACAAATTTAGTTTTTCCATTGATGATGTTTTACTAGTTGATGGATTGAAACACAATCTCTTAAGTATTAGTCAACTATGCGATAAAGGTTATATCGTTAGATTTGAATCAAATATGTGCATTATTGAAAAACCAAATCATAACATGACTATGATTGCTTTAAAACAAAATAATGTCTATACTATCAATCTTGATGAACTAAGTAATGAAATGTGTTTCTCCGCCGTAAATGATGATGCTTGGCTTTGGCATAGGAGATTAGGTCATGCAAGCATGAAAATAATATCTAAAATCTCATCTCAAGAATTAGTACGAGGGATTCCGAATATGAAGTTTATTAAGGATAAGGTATGCGATGCATGTCAACTAGGCAAACAAATAAAAACAAGCTTCAAACCAAAAAATCAAATTAGCACCACTAGACCATTACAATTGATCCATTTGAACTTATTTGGACCAATTGATACAACAAGTCTAGGTGGAAGCAAATATGCTTTTGTGATTGTGGATGACTACTCTAGATACACTTGGACCTATTTCTTAGCTCACAAAAGTGATTGCTTCAAGTGTTTCTCTAAATTTTGTAAACTCACTCAAAACGAAAAAGGCTTCATGATTTCATCAATTCCGAGTGATCACGGTGGTGAATTCCAAAACCGTGACTTTCAAAATTTTTGCGAAGTTAATGGGTACAATCATAACTTCTCAACTCCAAGAAATCCTCAACAAAATGGAGTAGTTGAAAGGAAAAATAGAAACCTACAAAAAATGGCAAGAACTATGTTAAATGAACATAGTTTACCCAAATATTTTTGGGCCGAAGCCGTAAATACGGCTTGTTGCATCATGAATAGGGTCCTAATAAGACAATCTCTATCAAAAACTCCCTATGAATTATGAAATAACAAAAAACCAAATATTTCTTATTTTAAAGTTTTTGGATGTAAATGCTTCATTTTAAATGAAAAGGATGCCCTAGGTAAATTTGATGCTAAATCCGATGAAGGCATTTTCTTAGTTACTCCTCCGTTTCTAAGGCCTTTCGTGTCTTTTACAAAAGGACCTTAGTAATAGAAGAGTCTATTCATGTAGTTTTTAATGATATTTTTGATTTAAAGAAAAATGATTTTGATGATGATCTTGGTTTTGATAATTTGAATTTAAACGAACCCCCTCCTCAAAATAGCCATTTGAATGCATCTTCTTCCGAAATTTCTTTACCCAAAGAATGGAAGTATGTAGATGCTCATCCAAAGGAGCTAATTATAGGAGATACAACAAAAGGGGTTCAAACTCGTTCTTCTTTCAAGAATTTTTGTGCTAACGCCGCTTTCCTTTTTCAAATTGAACCTAAATGCATTGACGAAGCCTTAAAAGATGATTTTTGGGTCATTGCACTGCAAGAAGAATTGAACCAATTTGAGAGGAATGAGGTATGGAAGCTTGTTCCTAGACCAAGTGACCACTTAGTCATAGGTACTAAGTGGGTCTTTAGAAACAAGCAAGACGAAAATGGTATCGTGGTTAGAAACAAGGCTAGATTAGTGGCCAAAGGTTTCAACCAAGAAGAAGGTATCGATTACGAAGAAACCTTCGCTCCCGTGGCTCGATTAGAAGCCATAAGGATGCTCCTTGCCTATGCTAGTAGTAATAATTTTAAACTATTTCAAATGGATGTCAAAAGTGCTTTCTTGAATGGGTTTATTTCCGAAGAAGTATATGTCGAACAACCTCCCGGATTTGAAAATTCTCTTCTTCCTATTCATGTATTCAAATTGACTAAAGCTCTCTATGGCTTGAAACAAGCTCCTAGAGCTTGGTATGAAAGACTTAGTTCCTTTCTTATTTTAAATAATTTTACCAAAGGCAAGGTTGATACTACATTGTTTATTAAACATTTTGAAAATAATTTTCTTATTGTGCAAATTTATGTTGACGATATTATTTTTGGCTTTTCGGATGAATCACTATTTGAATCATTTGCCAAATGTATGAGTCATGAATTTGAAATGAGTTTAATGGGTGAATTAACTTTCTTTTTAGGATTACAAATCAAACAACTTAGTGATGGTATATTTCTTAACCAATCCAAATATACATTAGAATTGTTAAAACGATTTAACATGGATAATTCAAAAGCAATAAACACCCCTATGAGTACTGCGACTATGTTAGATATGGATGAAAATAGTGAAAATTTCGATCAAAAAACATATAGGGGAATGATAGGTAGTCTACTCTACCTCACCGCGACTAGACCAGATATTATGTTTAGTGTAGGACTTTGCGCTAGGTTTCAATCTAATCCTAAATTATCTCATCTAAAGAGTGTTAAAAGAATATTTAGGTATCTTAAAGGAACTCCAAATTTAGGATTGTGGTATCCAAAATCTGAAAAATTCGATCTAATAGCTTATGCAGATGCCGATTTTGGCGGATGCAGGATAGATAGAAAAAGTACATCCGGAACATGCCAATTTTTAGGACATGCACTTGTTTCTTGGACTTCCAAGAAACAAAATTCAGTTGCACTATCTACGGCGGAAGCCGAATACATTGCTGCAAGTGCATGTTGTGCACAAGTCATTTGGATGAAAAATACATTAGAAGACTATGGAATTCACTTTAAAAACATTCCCATAAAATGTGATAATACTAGTGCCATATGTCTTACTAAAAATCCAATTCAGCACTCTAGAACTAAGCACATCGACGTTAGGCATCATTTCATACGCGATCATGTCCTTAACAATGATGTTGTTCTAGAATTCATTGACACAAAGCATCAATTAGCATATATATTTATAAAGGCTTTGAACGAAGATCAATTTGAATTCATTAGAAGGGAATTAGGCATGTTAAATTGTCCCTAAAATAAGCTTCATGAAAAATGACTCGTCCTTTTCCTTTCTTTTGTGGATTTGATTTCTTCCTTCTTCTTCAATTCAAAATGATCCATTAAAGTATAACTTATGATCTTGAGGGAAGAAGCTAAACAAAAGGGAGGAAGAAAAATTTTTTTCTTTCCTCCGCGGGATGCCAGCGGTGGCACCGCCAGATCCGGCGGTTGCACCGCCTAGCGCTCGGGCGCCAGGCGGTGACACCGCTCGGTTTGGCGGTGGCACCGACCGAGCGACCCTTATTAACCCGAGGGGTTAGGGCTGGCGGTGACACCGCCCCCAACCCGAAAAAAAGGCTCTAAAAACCCTCTCCCATTCCCTCTAAACCTCATTCTAACTCTTAGAAGCATTGGAGAAGGATTCTTGGTGGTCCAAGCTTTCCATCTCTCAACATAATCTCCATAAGGTAACACTTGAAATCCCTCTTTTTGGTATCCCATTCCCTCTTTTCTTTCCTCTTTCCCTTGCTTATTTTTCACAATTTCATCATCATCTTGTCTAGATAATGGCTCCTAAGAGATCAAAAGGAAAAAGGATTGAAGGAGATTCATTTGACAATGATCTTTTTAGATCAAAATAGGTAGCCCTTAGCTTTCCAAAATTTGAAACACGATGTATCCATAAGGGAAAATACATTGATCTGGATGAACTAGAGGACTTAGAACCCATTAGGTGGTTTGCACACCTAGAAGCTCTACCTCTACTACAAATAGATGAACCAATCTATCCGCGATTAGTTAGATTGTTCTATGCCAACCTATATGAGGACAACGATAGCCTAAGTACTTACCTTCTAGGAACACCCATTAGAATATTTGACAGCACTATTTGTGAGCTAATTGGCATAACTGAAAAAGATAGGGGATGCTATTTTAAAGGTAAATGGGACGTCAACACAATAGGAGCAACCTATACCGAAGCCGTAGAAACAATTTTTGCAAATCCAAACCTTGACTTCCTACCTAAGAGCTATGAACACTTACTGCCTTTCAACTCTAAAATTCTTCATCACATTATCACAAGCATCATATTCCCCAAACAATTTCATCTTGACGAAATAAGTCAAATAGAGAAAGGAACCATGTATTGGATTATGACCGGTCAGCAAAATTGTTTTGGGTACTTAATTCGCCAACACATGCAGGATATTATGGCTAAAGATACTATATTGCCATATGGGAGGTTAATCACTAGATTTCTTCATGCCTATGACATTTGCATTCCACCCGATGAAGAATCTATTCAAAATGATCGATATAACATAATAAATAAAAACCTACTGAAAAGACTTAGGTGCACTTTTAGCAATGGCATATGGGTTAGGCAGCCTAGAAGGACGGATCCAATTCCTCCACCAATAGAACACCCCGAAACACCAATTCTTATGGGAAATGAATCTCCTCCTCCTAGTCCCTTTGGCGCAGCACCTTCAGCTCGTGTTTCCTCCTCTGAAGATCTCATTATGGCGGAACTGTCTCAGATCAAATCACAGCAAGTACAAATTCAGAATCAACAAGTTGAAATTTTGAAGACACTACGACAAATGAATGAAAAAATAGATATCATGTATCAGCACTGTGGATTACCTCCTAAGGATTAAATTGATGTATCTTTTTATTCTGTTCTGTTTGCTTTTAACAACAAGTTCAAAGTTTGTCATCGATTGAACGATAATTGATCCTTCCTTTTAAATAACTACTGTTTTGATCTGCATAAATAATGATGTCTTTTGGATAAACTATTTCTGGCAAATTTGAATGATGAACTTTGTTTCCTATTAAATGCTAAACCTTTTTTTCTATGATCATCAATTAGCTGGCTTGTCTCTTTTTGTTGATGACAAAGGGGGAGAAGTGATGACTAAGTGATGACTTACACCATAACGATAGCATGACTTATATGAATTATAAAAACTTGTGTGATATGAATGTCTTATATGCCTTGCAAAATCCTTGAAAATATCGCAAGATTGATTGATCATATTGAAGGCATGCCTTACATTTACATCATGAAATTCATGTTGAAAATCTTTATCTTCTATAGTAGTAAAAATTGTCTCTTATCATGATTTTCATCGAAGTTTTGTATTTACTATTGCTTAATGAGACTGACGATAAGTTCTACGGTTAGAACTTATCGGTTTATGCTAGAATTCTATGGATGGAATTCAAGTGTTTTCATCTTCTCATAATATGGCATATAGATAGGGGGAGTTATGTTTAACTCCGTCATCAATTGATTGTCAACATCAAAAAGGGGGAGATTGTTGAATCTCGGATTTTGATGATGAAATCAATTGATGGGTTAATTGATCTAATCCATATTATTGAGTTAAGTGTGCAGGATGAACTATGATAACCAGAAAACACAAAGCAAGAATTCCAGAGTCAAGATCGATGGACGTTTAAGAGTCCGAAGAATCGTCGGAGATGCTGCCGGAACCAACCAAGAAGAAATCGGGAACCTATCGGAATTTTCGAAAGTTTGCCGAAGAGATCGTCGGAGGTTCACGGAGATCACCAAGAAGGCTCGGCTACTCGTTAAAGTCATCACAAGATCGGGAGCTTGATGGGAGTCCGTCGAAAGAAAGTTCGTCGGAAAGCTCGCCGGAACAAGACTCGACGTTCGCGGTTGAAAACTTGCTTAGGATGTGTTTTGTTATGTAGTTCACTTGTAATTAGGATTAGGATTAAGAGATAATCCTATATCCTGGTTAGGGGCCAATTGGGCCCAAAGTCAGATTTGGTTTGGGCTAAAATTAAGCCAAACCAGTGAACTGGCACCGCCTGGCTGGGCGGTGGCACCGCCCAGCACCCGAGAGATGGGCGGTGACACCTCTTAGGCTGGGCGGTTGCGCCGTCCAGCACCCGAGCGCTGGGCGGTGGCATCGCTTGGCTGGGCGGTGGCACCGCCAGCATCGGGAACCCAAAGAGAATTCAAATTTTGGAGCCCAAATTTGAATCCTCTTGAGGCCTTTAAATACCCCTCAAATCTCAATTGAGATTACAACTTTTGAGAAGCATTTGATTGAGAGAAAAGTCATAGAAAGTCTTGGCAAGTCTTATTTTCAATTTGCTAGAGAGTTCTCCTCCTTCTTTTTTATTGAAAATTTGTAAGAGGTTGAATTGCTTGTAAAAGGTTGTAAGAGGGGTATTTACCCTTCCATTTCAAGAGATTTGCTAGTGGAAGGTGGGAGCCTCATCGAAGAGGGGCCTCGCAAGTGGATGTAGGTCATTTGACCGAACCACTCTAAAATCGGCATAATCTCTGGTTTGCATTTCATTATTGCTATTTACATTACTGCAAACCTTTTTACATGCTTTAGTTCTTTATTACCTTTGCTTCGCAACTTTAAGAATACGCTTTCAAGTTAAGCTTTTCAAGTTCCATTCTTATCGTATGAAAGATTTTTCTAAAACCGAAGTTTTAATCCGCTGCACTAATTCACCCCCCCCCCCCTCTTAGTGCCGCTCCGATCCTAACAGTACTACCACCCAAAACTCCTAGGAGACCAAGTCTCCTAGGCAGTGCCACCGCCAGCCAGGAATTCTGGGTCCGAATGGGCTGATCCATTCAGCCCAATTTAGGTCTGCCAAGCTTGGCCCAGTTGGCCCCGGATTAAGTTAATGGGATCACCTCCTAATCTTAACTTAATCTACATGCTAACTATGACAATTAAGACATCAATACTGCATATCGTGTTTCGGTGCGTCAATCGCTTCTTCCGACAAACTTCCAGCGAACATCCGACGAACCCTCGGCGATGCTTCGATGGACTCCTGACAAACTCCTGGCTTGTGACGATCCTCTTGGCGAGTTCTGACGAGCTTCTTTGGCAAGTTCCTGGACTTCTCGGATTGTTCCCTCAGAACCTCCAACGACCGTCCGAACTTCCGATGAACTCTCGAACCCTCAATGTGATCTTGGTCTTAACTCCGACTTAACACATGCTGAATGTCTTACTACCATCGTAGTTAATCCTACACACTTATCTCAACATACATATTAGATAACTAAATGACAATTGACTTCATCATCAAAATCCGAGATTCAACACTAGTGTACCCACAAGAGCAGCTATGAGACCAGCTACATCCATTATATGGAGGGGTATACAACACACTAGTCTTTCCGGTTATCTCGATGCCCCTCTCAAATAACCTATGATCGGGATTATTTAGGATCTGTGTTTAAAGGTGAATCGGTCTCATTATCATGATCTCATCACGATTCGATTCATATTGCACAGATCCAAGGACATCACAATATATATATGTGTATATGCAACAATCAATATAAAGTGATAAAATGCCAAAATATAATAAGTCACCGAGTGACCCTTATTAACCCGAGGGGATAGGGCCGGCGGTGACACCGCCCCCAACCCGAAAAAAAAAGCTCTCAAAACCCTCTCCCATTCCCTCTAACCCTCATTCTAACTTTTAGAAGCATTGGAGAAGGATTCTTGGTGGTCCAAGCTTTCCATCTCTCAACATAATCTCCATAAGGTAACACTTGAAATCCCTCTTTTTGGTATCCCATTCCCTCTTTTCTTTCCTCTTTCCCTTGCTTATTTTTCACAATTTCATCATCATCTTGTTTAGATAATGGCTCCTAAGAGATCAAAAGGAAAAAGGATTGAAGGAGATTCATTTGACCATGATCTTTTTAGATCAAAAGAGGTAGCCCTTAGCTTTTCAAAATTTGAAACACGATGTATCCATAAGGGAAAATACGTTGATCTGGATGAACTAGAGGACTTAGAACCCATTAGGTGGTTTGCACACCTAGAAGCTCTATCTCTACTACAAATAGATGAACTAATCTATCCGTGATTAGTTAGATTGTTCTATGCCAACCTATATGAGGACAACGATAGCCTAAGCACTTACCTTCTAGGAACACCCATTAGAATATTTGACAGCACTATTTGTGAGCTAATTGGCATAACTGAAAAAGATAGGGGATGCTATTTTAAAGGTAAATGGGACGTCAACACAATAGGAGCAACCTATACCGAAGCCGTAGAAACAATTTTTGCAAATCCAAACCTTGACTTCCTACCCAAGAGTTGTGAACACTTACTGCCTTTCAACTCTAAAATTCTTCATCACATTATCACAAGCATCATATTCCCCAAACAATTTCATCTTGACGAAATAAGTCAAATAGAGATAGGAACCATGTATTGGATTATGACCGGTCAGCATAATTATTTTGGGTACTTAATTCGCAACACATGCAGGATATTATGGCTAAAGATACTATATTGCCATATGGGAGGTTAATCACTAGATTTCTTCATACCTATAACATTTGCATTCCACCCGATGAAGAATCTATTCAAAATGATCGATATAACATAATAAATAAAAACCTACTGAAAAGACTTAGGTGCACTTTTAGCAATGACATATGGGTTAGGCAGCCTAGAAGGACGGATCCAATTCCTCAACCAATAGAACACCCCGAAACACCAATTCTTATGGGAAATGAATCTCCTCCTCCTAGTCCCTTTGGCGCAGCACCTTCAGCTCGTGTTTCCTCCTCTGAAGATCTCATTATGGCGGAACTGTCTCAGATCAAATCTCAGCAAGTACAAATTCAGAATCAACAAGTTGAAATTTTGAAGACACTACGACAAATGAATGAAAAAATAGATATCCTGTATCAACACTGTGGATTACCTCCTAAGGATTAAATCGATGTATCTTTTTATTCTGTTCTGTTTGCTTTTAACAACAAGTTCAAAGTTTGTCATCGATTGAACGATAACTGATCCTTCCTTTTAGATAACTACTGTTTTGATCTGCATAAATGATGATGTCTTTTGGATAAACTATTTCTGGCAAATTTGAATGATGAACTTTGGTTCCTATTAAATGCTAAACCTTTTTTCTATGATCATCAATTAGCTGGCTTGTCTCTTTTTGTTGATGACAAAGGGGGAGAAGAGATGACTAAGTGATGACTTACACCATAACAATAGCATGACTTATATAAATTACAAAAACTTGTGTGATATGAATGTCTTATATGCCTTGCAAAATCCTTGAAAATATCGCAAGATTGATTGATCATATTGAAGGCATGCCTTACATTTACATCATGAAATTCATGTTGAAAATCTTTATCTTCTATCGTAGTAAAAATTGTCTCTTATCATGATTTTCATCGAAGTTTTGTATTTACTATTGCTTAATGAGAATGACGATAAGTTTTACGGTTAGAACTTATCGGTTTATGCTTGAATTCTATGGATGGAATTCAATTGTTTTCATCTTCTCATAATATGGCATATAGATAGGGGGAGTTATGTTTAACTCCGTCATCAATTGATTGTCATCATCAAAAAGGGGGAGATTGTTGAATCTCGGATTTTGAAGATGAAATCAATTGATGGGTTAATTGATCTAATCCATATTATTGAGTTAAGTGTGCAGGATTAACTATGATAACCAGAAAACACAAAGCAAGAATACCGGAGTCAAGATCGATGGACGTTTAAGAGTCCGAAGAATCATCGGAGATGCTACCGGAACCAATCGAGAAGAAATCGGGAACCTATCAGAATTTTTGGAAGTTCGCCGAAGAGATTGTCGGAGGTTCACGGAGATCACCGAGAAGGCTCGGCTACTCGTTAAAGTCATCACAAGATCGGGAGCTTGATGGGAGTCCGTCGGAAGAAGTTCGTCGGAAAGCTCGCCGAAACAAGACTCGACGTTCGCGGTTGAAAGCTTGCTTAGGATGTGTTTTTGTTATGTAGTTCACTTGTAATTAGGATTAGGATTAAGAGATAATCCTATATCCTGGTTAGGGGCCAACTGGGCCCAAAGTCAGATATGGTTTGGGCTAAAATTAAGCCAAACCAGTGAAATCGGAGAGCCAGGCGGTGGCACCGCCTAGATGGTCGGTAGCACCGCCCAGCACCCGAGAGCTGGGCGGTGACACCTCCTGGGCTGGGCGGTTGCACCTCCTAACACCCGAACGCTGGGCGGTGGCACCGCTTGGCTGGGCGGTGGCACCGCCAACATCGGGAACCCAAAGAGAATTCAAATTTTGGAGCCCAAAATTTGAATCCTCTTGAGGCCTATAAATACCCCTCAAATCTCAGTTGAGATTACAACTTTTGAGAAGCATTTGATTGAGAGAAAAGTCTTAGAAAGTCTTAGCAAGTCTTGTTTTCAATTTGCTAGAGAGTTCTCCTCATTCTTTCTTATTGAAAATTTGTAAGAGGTTGAACTGCTTGTAAAAGGTTGTAAGAGGGGTATTTATCCTTCCATTTCAAGAGATTTGCTAGTGGAAGGTGGGAGCCTCATCGAAGAGGGGCCTCGCAAGTGGATGTAGGTCATTTGACCGAACCACTCTAAAATCGGCGTAATCTCTAGTTTGCATTTCATTATTGCTATTTACATTACTGCAAACCTTCTTACATGCTTTAGTTCCTTATTACCATTGCTGCGCAACTTCAAGAATACGCTTTCAAGTTAAGCCTTTCAAGTTCCGTTCTTATCGTACGAAAGATTTTTCTAAAACCGAAGTTTTAATCTGCTGCACTAATTCACCCCCCCCTCTTAGTGCCGCTCCGATCCTAACAGACTCAAGTTTTCAGTCTGATGTCGATGATAGCAAGTCGAATTCAGGGTATGTGTACACCTTGAATGGAGGAGCAGTGTGCTGGAAGAGTTCCAAGCAAGATACCATTGCTGACTCGACCATAGATGCGGAGTACATTGCTGCATTAGATGTAGCAAAGGAGGGAGTCTGGTTGAAGATGTTCATCACAGAATTGGGAGTCGTTCCGGATAGCGAGAAGTCGACTTCCTTATATTGTGACAACTATGGGGCGGTTACTCAAATAAGGGAACCCGGGTCTCATCAGAAGTGTTCTGAGGAGGTTCCAGCTTATCAGAGAGATCGTAGCCCGAGGAGATGTAGCAGTGGAAAGAGTTCCATCCGAAGATAACATTGCAGATCCACTGACAAAGCCGTTGTCTCAGATTGTCTTTGAGCGTCACAGGGGTCTGATGGGATCAGACACATAGGTGATTGGCTTTAGGTCAAGTGGGAGATTGCTAGTCATAGGTGCCCAGCAAGCCAATCACGTGAGTGATGGCACGTGTGACGAATCTTTTTTGCTTATTATATTTTGGCGTATATCAATTTATAACTATTGCATAAATGCATACATATATTGTGATGTCATTGGATTTGTGCAATGGGAATCAGATCGTGATGAGATCACGATAATGAGATCGATTCACTTTTAAACACATATCCTAAATGATCCCGGTCATAGGTTACTCGAGAGGGACATCGTGATAACTGGATAGACTGGTGTGCTATATACCCGTCCATATGATGGATGCAGCTGGTCTCATAGCTGCTCGTGTAGGGATACTAGGGATATAGTACAGGTGCTCATTAGAGAATGAGTTCACTGATTGATCCGCTTACGGAATGCTGGATGGTTGATGATGCCTTATTGTCAGACAGCGATTCCGTAGTCCTAGTGGTGTATCTGGTCCTTAGACTTGAGACACCAAGGATGTCCTGTATGAGTGCTCCACTCTTTGATACCAGACTTATAGGTTTGGCTGTCCCAGATCTAGTACAGCTGGTCATTAGGAGTGGTAGTCGACCTTACGGGGGCTATTGAGTGTCGATAGAGGATCATCCACTCTCGGCATCATGAGAGGAATATCTCATGTGTTCTTGCTCAGACAAATCCCTAGCTAGGGTCATTCGGGTTGAGAGAGAAAGAGTTCTCCGGGAGAATCCGATTAGAGCGAGACTCGAGTAGAAACCGTATGGGTCTGACAACACCATGCTCGATATACGGTCTCTGGGATATTAGATGGATGAGGGATTATAGGTACACGGTAACTGAGGACAGACAGGTCCAATGGATTGGATTCCCCTATATCGTCTGGGGACTACGGCGTAGTGGCCTAGTACTTCCGTAGTCGATGGGTCAAGTGAATTATTACAGAGATAATAATTCACTGAGTTAGAAGGAGTTCTGACAGGTATGACTCACGGCCAGCTCGATATTGGGCCTTGTGGGTCACACATATGGTAGGCATTGCGATAAGTAAAGGTTCGGATATGAGATATCCGACGGAGCCCTTGTCTTATTGGATGCAGATCCAATACCCACTAGGGGAGGACCCATTAGGGTTTGACAGGGGACCTCTATAAATAGGATGGATTCAGAGCCTCATGGGCTAGAGCCTTTGCTTGCCTTTCCTATTCTCTTCTTCCTCTCCACCTTAGATCAGGCCTGAAATTTTTGAGGAGCGTCGTCGCAACCCTGTTGTGTGGATCACCGCCAGAGAGGAGGACGTTTGACCTCCTTCACCCTCTCCTAAGGATCTGTAAGGAAACAGGGATATACGATCTCCCTAGGTAACATAATCTACTTTATACGCAGTTTTGAGTTTCGCGGATTTTGCGCACCAATCTTCGCACGACGACAAACATCTTTTTGGGAATCGGGGATTTTGTTTTCTTGTTCTTCCACTGCGCATGTGATGTCGCCCCCATGATTTCCCAATAATAGGAAGAGATAAAGTTTTGGATTTGTCCTTCTGTCCGCGGTGCTTTCCTTGCGAGTCGGAATGCTCAATAGTTTTCGCCACCATCGGTGCTATTGCCATTAGAGAAGAATCACTTTGTTGCTGAGGCGCTTGATGTGGTCTATAGACCTTTGTGGTTGGTTTTTAGGGTTTGCTGACAAGCTCCATTTGCATGACCAAAAGATAAGCAACACTGACATCATTGTTGCTTCCAGGAATATGAGACATGTACCTTCCGAGTGTTCCCGTCAAGATCACGATAGAAAACCTCATTAGGAAGATATTCGTCAGAAGAAACCAGCACACATGCTCATGCAAATTCTAATCTCGTCTGAGCTGCTGTTGCTTTGTCGATGTAGAGTGGCTATCCCAGAGTGCTGCATAACTTTACAATAAAACATCGACTCCAAAGATGTAGAGGCAGTCCTTGAAAGGATACCCATAATGGAATAGACTGTAGGCTATCTAACTCCAAACAGACATCAGGAGACCAATGTTGTAGAATCATTGGATGACCGCGGATAGTCCAGAATCCTTCGAGGATTCGTTGCAAATCTTCTTCAGAGTATAGCTTGCAAACAAAGAATCCGTTCTCCAGCATATGAAGATATCAAAAGCTTGCATCGAAATATATGATAAATTGGTGATAGAATTGCTATGATTGCCATATTTGCACTATGCCATATTTAATATATCTAGAGTTTACATCGTAATTCTACAAATTGATATCTTGTCATGTGATGAAATGCTATGATTGCTAAACACTTAAAATGTTTGTATTATGTTAAGATATCAAGAACTTACATCATAATTTTACATGTTGAAATCTTACCATATGATGAATTGCTATGATTGCTATCTTTCACATTTGAAATGTAAAACCTGAAAATGGATGTCAAGCCTTGACATCATTTTCAGAGAGATACATTATGATAGGAATCATGATGGGAGTATTGATAAGGTTAAACGATCTTAACTTATCAATATGTCTCTTGAATTTAAAGGCTTTGAATTCAAGAATGACTTATCTTAAGTATGTCATATAGATAGGGGGAGTTAAGGTTAACTCCGTTATCAATTGATTATCATTATCAAAAAGGGAGAGATTGTTGAATCTCGGATTTTGATGATGAAGTCAATTGTCATTTGTTTTCTAATCCATATGTTGAGATAAATTGTAGGATTAACAATGATAGAAGTAAGATATGCAGTAGGAGTTACACCGGAGTCAAGACCATGATCACGTTGGGAGTTCGAGAGTTCAATGGAAGTCCGGATGATCATCAGAGGTTCTACGGGAACAAATCCGAGAAGTCCAGGAGCTTACCAAAGAAGCTCGTCGGAACTCGCCAAGTGGATTGTTGCAAGTTCAGGAGTTTGCCGGAAGTCCGCCGGAGCATCATCGAGGGTTCGTCGGATGTTCGCTGGAAGCTTGCCGGAAGAAGCGATTGACACACCGAAGCAAGTTGCAGTATTAATGTCTTAAATATCATAGTTAGTATATAGATTAAGTTAGGAATGTGAGGTGATCCCATTAACTTAATTTGGGGGCAATTGGGCCCTTGACAGACGTAAATTGGGCCGAATGTATCAGTCGATTCGGACCCAGAATTCCTAGCCGGTGGTGGCACCGCCTAGGAGCTCAATCTCCCAGGAATGCTGGGCGGTGGTACCACCCCTATCAGGCAGTGGTACCACCTGAGCTTGGTCTCTAAGCAAAGCTGAGCAGTGGTACTGCCCCTGTCAGGCGGTGGTGCCGCCTGAGCTCGGTCTTTGAGCAATGCCAAGCGGTAGTACCGCCAGGACCCTGAAAATCCGGGAGATGATATTTTTGAGCTCCAAATTCGAACCAGTTAGGCCTATATAAACCCCACCCTTTCCTGCATAAAAGGGCACTAAAATCTTGATCTTATTCTGAGAATTTGAGAGCTCAAAAGTGTTGTAAAAGGCCAAAAGTTCTTCTCCTTTTTTTCATCTAAGTTTTGATCATTCAAGAGAGGAGTGAAAATCTGTAAGGGTTGTCTCCTAAGCCCGTCAAAAGGAGTAAAGCTATAAAAGGGTGGTTGGCCTTCGCCTATTGAAGGAAGGCCTCTAGTGGACATCGGTGACCTCATCGGAGGAGGAAGCCAAAAGTGGATATAGGTCAAGATTGACCGAACAACTCTAAATCTTAGTTTGCATTTACATTCTGCTCTCTATCTTAACTGCAAACTGCCTCCATTGCTTTTCTTCAACTGTACTTCGCTTAATCTTAAGTTGAAGAACTTTTCGAAACGATTTTTCATCGAAAGTGTTTTTATCATATGAATGTTATTTTAAATCATCGAAAGTTATCTACTGCACTAATTCACCCCCCCTCTTAGTGCTCTTGATCCTAACAAAAGGGTGGTTGGCCTTCGCCTATTGAATGAAGGCCTATAGTGGACACCGATGACCTCATCGGAGGAGGAAGCCAATAGTGGATATAGGTCATGTTGACCGAACCACTCTAAAATCTCGGTTTGCATTTACTTTGAGCATATTTCCTTTATAGCAAACTGCCTCTCCTCCTTACTGTGCTTAACTACGTCTACTTACGCTTTGGCATAAACATCTTCCGAAATCGACTTTACTCGTATGAAAACTTTACGAAACCGACGTTTTTCAGTTGTGCACTTTACTTTGCTGCAAATCCCCTTAGTCTTCTCTTGGTCTTTCATGAAAGGCTTCAAGTTTAAAGTTATTCCGAAAAGGGATTGAGTTGAAACTATTCTTGTTGAATCGGCTTTAATCGAAATAAGTTATTGAAATCGTAAAAGTTTTTCGCTGCACTAATTCACGCCCCCCTCTTAGTGCGCTCTTGATCATAACAATTGGTATCAAAGCAAGGTTCACTCTCAATTGGATTAAAACTAAAGAGAGATGATATTTGCTAGAAACCAAGAGGGTCACTCTATTACACGTTCGCCCATGTTCAATGGGACGGATTACACCTATTGGAAGACTCGAATGAGGATCTTTCTTATTTCCATAGATTTTAAGCTTTAGAATATTATAGAAAATGGATTTCAAAAGTCTTCTCTTCCAATGATCGATTGGAATGAATTGGAGAAGAAGACTTTCACTCTAAATGCAAAGGCTATGAATGCCTTATTTTGTGCACTAGATAAGAATGAGTTCAATCGTGTTTTGATTTGTGAAACTGCCTTTGATATTTGGCACACACTCGAAGTGACTCATGAAGGCATGAGTAAAGTGAAAGAGTAAAAAATCAATCTTTTGGTATATTCTTATGAACTATTTCGAATGAAACCGAGTGAGACCATAGGAGACATGTACATTCGTTTTACGGATGTCGTCAATGGTCTGAAATGACTCAGTAAAAGTTTTCAGATTTCGAGCTCGTTAATAAAATTTTAAGATCCCTTCCAAAGAGTTGGGACCCTAAAGTTATGGCCATCCAAGAGGCCAAAGATTTAAACAACTTTCCTCTTAAGAATTAATTAGGTTACTAATGACCTACGAAATGATATTCAAAGCTCATGAAGAGCATGAGGACACCCTTCCAAAGAATAGGAATGATATGACACTTAGAACTCAAGGGAAAACTCAAGAGAATACTCAAGTGATGAGGACTTTGACGATGACTTGACACTTTTAACAAGGAAATTCAAAAAATTCATTAAAAGAAACAAATTTAAAAATGACACTAAAAATAAATTTGAACCCAAGAAAGACCAAGTAATTTATTACGAATGCAAGAAGCCGAGACACTATAAAAGTGAATGTCCACAAGCCAAGAAGAGAACACCAAAGAAGAAGGCGCTCAAAGCAACATGGGATAACTCAAGTGCATCCGAAGAAGAGGAGCCCAACATCGAGCAAGTTGCTCATTATGCACTAATGGCCATTGGAGAGGAGGTAACAAATTTAATTGATGCAGATTTATTATTTGATGAATTATTAATGCTTTCCATGATTTATTTGATGAATGCAAAACAATTAGTAGAAAATATAAATTATTAAAAAAAGGAGCATGATACTCTTGTTAGTAATTTCGATAAATTAAAAATTGAGCATAATGATAGTTTAGCTCCATGCACGAAATGCTATGATTTAGAAATACTACAAAAGGAGAACTTACTACTTAAGGATACCTTGAAGAAATTTGAGGTTGGTAGCAAGTCTTTGAACATGATCCTTACCAATAAGGGTCACGTTCATAAAAGAAGTGGAATCAGATTTGTGAGAAGCTCTCACCAAAATCCAACCACCTTCATTAAAGGCCCTATCTTGCATATTTTGCACCAAAACAAATGTAACTTTTGTTGTAAACATGGATATAGAGCTTATCATTGTCTATTCAAGAAAGTTAGTCCAAACAAATTGATTTGGGTTCCTAAAGGAACCGTAAAGAACTCCATGTAACATGATAAGCAATTTAGATCAGTTTTTGAGGCACCCAAGATCAAATGGGTACCTAAAAATCATCCTCTTTTGTAGAAACGTATACCATCACAAGTTAGAAGCAAGAGATGGTGCCTTGATAGTGGATGCTCAAGGCATATGACCGGAGATCCATCTCAATTCTCTAAGCTCACCATCATAGACGAAAGATATGTCACCTTCGGAGACAACAATAAGGATAAAATCATTGGCAAAGGAACCATATGTAATAAATCTAACTTCTTTATTGAAGATGTTTTGTTAGTTGATGGTTTAAAACATAACCTCTTGAGCATTAGTCAATTATGTGATAAAGGATATATTGTTAAATTTGAATCTAATGCTTGCATTATTGAAAAACCACACAAAAATACATTTATGATTGCATTAAAATAAAATAACGTATACACCATTGATATTAATGATATTTGTAATGAAATATGTTTTTTGGTTTTGAATGATGATTCTTGGCTTTGGCATAGGAGATTAGGTCATGTTAGCATGAAACTAATCACCCAAATTTCATCCAAAGAACTTGTAAGAGGAATTCCTCATATCAAGTTCGTCAAAGATAATGTGTGTGATGCTTGTCAATTAGGAAAATAAATAAAAGGTAACATTAAACCTAAGAATCAAATAAGCACCTCTAGACCTTTGCAATTGATCCATATGGACTTATTCGGACCAATTTCTACATCAACCCTAGGAGATAGCAAATACATTTTTGTCATTGTAGATGATTATAGTAGATACATATGGACTTATTTCTTGAAACACAAAAGTGAATGCTTTAGATATTTCACCAAGTTTTGTAAACTTGTTCAAAATGAAAAGGGTTTTATGATTTCATCAATTCGAAGTGATCACGGTGGTGAATTTCAAAATCGTAATTTCTAAGAATTTTGTGAATCTAATAGATACAACCATAACTTCTGTACTCCAAGAAATTCTCAACAAAATGGAGTAGTAGAAAGAAAGAATAGAGATTTATAAGAAATTGCAAGAACCATGTTGAATGAACATAGCCTACCCAAATATTTTTAGGCCGAAGCCGTAAACACGGCTTGCTATGTCATGAATAGAGTTCTAGTAAGACCCTTACTCACCAAAACTCCTTATGAGTTATGGAACAATAAAAAACCTAATGTTTCATATTTTAAAGTTTTTGGGTGTAAGTGTTTTATCTTGAATGAAAAAGATGCCTTAGGAAAATTTGATGCTAAATCCGATGGAGGAATTTTTCTTGGCTATTCATTGATTTCTAAAGCATTTCGTATCTTCAATAAAAGAACTTTAATTATAGAAGAATCCATTCATGTTATTTTTAATGAGATTTTCGAAATTAAGAAAAATGATTTTGATGATGATGGTAACTTTGATACCTTGAATTTAAATGAAACCCCTTCTCCAACTAGCAACTTGGATACATCCACTTCCGAAACATTCTTACCCAAGGATAGAAAGTATGTAGATGCTCATCCTAAGGAGTTAATCATAGGAGACACATCTAAGGGGGTTTAAACATGTTCTTCTTTTAAAAATGTTTGTGCGCTTTTCTCTCACAAATTAAATCTAAATGTATTGACGAAGCCATGAAAGATGATTCATGAATTATCGCAATGCAAGATAAGTTAAATCAATTTGAGAGAAATGAGGTGTGGAAGTTTGTTCCTAGGCCAAATAACCATTTAGTTATTGGTACTAAATGGGTCTTTAGAAACAAGCATGATGAATCTGGTATCGTAGTTAGAAACAAGGCTAGGTTAGTGGCCAAAGGTTTCAACTAAGAAGAAGATATCGATTACGAAGAAACCTTCGCTCCTGTGGCTCGATTAGAAGCCATAAGGATGCTCCTTATCTATGCTAGTAGTAACAATTTTAAGTTGTTTCAAATGGATGTTAAAAGTGTTTTTCTTAATGGCTTTATTTCTGAAGAAGTTTATGTTGAACAACCTCCCAGATTTGAGAATAATAGTTTCCCTAATCATGAGTTTAAATTAACTAAAGCTCTTTATGGTTTAAAACAAGCCCCAAGGGCTTGGTATGAGAGACTTAGTTCATTTCTTATTGAAAATAATTTCTCTAAAGGCAAGGTCGATACTACATTGTTTATCAAAAAATTTAAAAATAATTTTTTCATTATTCAAATTTATGTTGATGATATTATTTTTGGTTTCACAAATGAATCTCTTTATGAATCATTTGCTAATAGTATGAGTCTTAAATTTGAAATGAGTTTGATGGGAGAATTAACCTTCTTTTTGGGTTTACAAATCAAACAACTAAGTAATGACATTTTTATTAGTCAAACAAAATACGCTTTAGATTTACTAAAAATGTTTAATATGGATAGCTCAAAAGCTATCAACACTCCCATGAGCACCTCCACTAAGTTAGAAATTGATGAAAGTGGAGAAAACTTTGATAAAAAAACTTATAGGGGTATGATAGGAAGTCTACTATACCTCACCGCAACAAGACCGGATATCATATTTAGTGTAGGTCTTTGTGCTAGGTTTCAATCTAATCCTAAGATATCTTATCTTAAAGCAATTAAGAGGATATTTAGATATCTTAAAGGTACTACAAATCTAGGATTATGATATCCAAAATCTAAGAATTTTGAGTTAATTGCTTATGTTGATATGGATTTTACTAGATGTAGACTATATAGAAAAAGCACATCAGGAACATGTCAATTTTTAGGACATGCCCTTGTTTCCTAGTCATCTAAGAAACAAAACTCGGTTGCACTATCAACAACTGAAGCTGAGTATATTGCAGTTAGTGCATGCTGTGCACAAGTTGTGTGAATGAAAAACACTTTAGAGGATTATACAATTCATCTTAAAAATATTTCCATTAAATGTGATAATACAAGTGTAATATGTTTAATAAAGAATCTCATTCAACACTCTAGAACAAAACATATTGACATTAGATATCACTTTATACGAGATCATGTCACTAATCATAATGTAATCCTAGAGTTTATTGATACAAAACATCACTTGGCGGATATTTTTACAAAATCTTTAAGTGAAGAACAATTTGATTTTATTAGAAGAGAATTAAGAATGTTGACTTGTCCGAATGCATGAATTTATTAAATCTCATTTTCGGACTTTCTTGATTCTTTGATCATTCACTTAAATTTTGTATTGAAAATTGTGTGCCTTAATGCTAAAAGATTCTATGATCATGTTTATCTTCATGATTGAGATTGAAAAGCTATGACAAAACATTGTCCGAATGCATGATTTTGTTGTATTTCTCTTCCGGACTTAATGTATTTCTTGAATGAAGCTTTCATGAGCCTATGTCATATCAAATATCCATGCTCCATCACTAAATGATTTATGATACATGGAATTAATTGACAAATGCATCTCTCATGGATTTATCTTTTGTCAATTTTGATTGAGAAATGGATTTGATGTAATGATTCTTTCACATGAATTCCTTCTTGATGAAGGAAGAATTTTTTTTTAGATGAACACTTGCAAGGATTTAATTTCACATGTATATCTTGATCCATGTGAAAAGTGAAGCATGATTTAATGAAACTCTCTTATCAATCTTAACTTCATTTAAAGTTGGTTCTCAATGGCTTTACCTTCCTTACTTTCCTCCTTCATGCAAAGCCTTAATGATAAATAAAAGGGAAGAAGTAATAAAAGCTATATCCTTAATGTTGAAATCTTTTGAATGATACTATGTCATGATTGCTTGAAAAATAATTGGTATGAATTTCTTTACAAGTTGAAAAATGACATGAATTTTTACCACAATTACATATATTGTTGAATCATTCTACTTTTTGTTGATGACAAAGGGGGGAGAAATATGTGGTAAATTGATGATAAATGTATGCAATTTTACACTTGAAATGTTTACATTATGGTAAGATATCTAGAGCTTAATTTGAAATATTACAACTTGTCGTAGAATGAATTGCTATGATTGTTATCCTTCATATTTGAAATATAAGACTTAAAAATGGATGTCATGCCTTGACATCATTTTCAGAAAGTTACATCATGATAGGAATCATGATGGGTGTATTGATAAGTTTAAATGAACTTAAATTATCAATATGTCTATTAAATTCAAAGGCTTTGAATTCAAGAATGACTTTTCTCAGGTATGACATATAGATAGGGAGAGTTAAGGTTAACTCCGTAATCGATTGATTGTCATCATCAAAAATGGGGAGATTGTTGAATCTCGGATTTTGATGATGAAGACAATTGTCATTTGTTGATCTAATCTATATTTGAGAAAAGTGTACAGGGTTAACTACGATGGCAGTAAGACATGCAGTAGGTGTTGAGCCAGAGTCAAGACCAAGATCACGTTGGGAGTTCGAGAGTTCATCGGAAGTCCGAATATTCATCGAAAGTTCTGCGGGAACCATCCGAGAAGTCCAGGAGCTTGCCAAAGAAGCTCGTCGGAACTCGCCAAGAAGATCGTCGCGAAGTCCAGGAGCTTGCCGGGAGTCCGTTGGAGCATCGCCGAGAGTTCATCAGATGTTTGCCGGAAGTACATCGGAAGCTCACCGGAAGAAGCGATTGACGGACTGGAACATAGAATTGCAGTAATCATGTCATAATTGTCGTAGTTTGAGTATAGATTAAGTTAGGGTTGGGAGATAATCCCACTAACATAATTAGGGGCCAATTGGGCCCTTAACATACCCAAATTGGGCCGAATGGAATAGCCCATTCGGACCCATAATTCCTTGCCGGTTGTAACATCCCTCATTTCTGAATTTTCGTATAAGTTTCTACTTGTAATGTAAGTATCTATTTAAAATTTGATAAAAGAGCCAAAGTATGAATCTGAGAACTTATTTATAAGATTTTGGGGATTTGTTCAAAAAAAAAAAAAAAACTGAGGACCTATTTGTAAACCCTGAGGACCTAATCGTAAATATAATAATACAAGGACTAAACTGCAAAATACATAAAATTTCAAATTCCACCGTTTAAGCCTCTCTGCCTTCGTTCATAAGGAACCAGAGAAGGCAGCTGTGTGGAAGAACAGGAGAAAGAAAGAAGGAAGAAGAGAAGAAAAAGAGGGAAGAAGAAGAAGAAAAAAAATTTGGGGTTTTGAGGTTTCTTTCTCAAATCTTCTCATTTAGGGTCATAATTCTCAAAGGCAAGTATTCTAATCCCATCCTACAGAATTATTAGTCATTTAACTTAAATTTATTCTGAATTATTCGAAAGATTTCAGCCTAGAACCTCATATTTCTCTTGTTAGATACAAAAATCATGGATCTGAAATTTTTCAGTAAACTGACTCCTATGCATTGTTTCAGCCATAATTTTTAGCATCAATTGTGGATATAGGTAGGACCTTATTCATTTGAAAGTAGACTCTTATACCTTTCTTTTGACTCTGATTTTGAAAATTTTGGACACCGAATACTTACCCAAAAGTCTGTTTCAAATGAGCCTATGGATGTTGCAAAACAGGGATCAAAATTTCTGACCTTTCGATACTAAAATGCCTATAAGTCCCTGTCAGAAATTCTGATTTGTACCAAGCTGATTTCATTTGAAACTAGACTTGTAAACCTTTCTTTTGATATATAGATTGAAAATTTTGGAATTTAAATGCCTATTTTGCTATCTGTTGATTCTGATTCTGTAAAATAGTGATTTAGTTTTTGACCTTTGGTCACTAAATCAATGGTAACTCCTTGTTGGAAACCTTGATTCGTATGAAACTTATTTCATCAGAAAATAGATTGATATATATTTCTACAGTAGCTTTCTTAAGGGTATTGGAGCATAATTGATAATCTGAAGTATTTATTCAATGTGCCTCTTGAATCCTGTAAGAAATCGAGCTTTGGTCGATTTCGGGTATTCTGTTTCATTCGTTTGGAAATAGATTCGATTCAGTCCCCTTCGCTCAATTGAGGCTTATGTTAGTGCTTGAATTCTGGTTTGCTCTTGCATATAAATTATTTACATTCTTGAAACATTTTTGTGTAACGTTTATGCTATATCGCATTGACACATATAGGCACATGTATATCCCATTGTTCCGCATTTGCTTTCGATATGTGCCTATTCTAGTTTCATTCCTTTGGATATTGAATTCATCTAACCTTCTTATTTGAATTGAGCTACATATGATTGCTTAGAATCCTGGTATACTCTAGCTTTCATTTCATTCCAAATCTGAATAAATTTGTGAGAGATTGTTGCTTGCATCGTATTGACTCGTAAAGGCACATGTACGTTTTGTTGTTCCGCGTGTGCTTCCGATATATGCTATTTATTGTTCATACTGCCCTTTTGTACTCTGGTGTTGTGGGATAATGTGAACCTTTGCCAGAAATGGTAAAGGGAGTTATGCATAGAGCCTGCGATGCTCTACCAGCCCCCTCTGACTTCACCTAGACGTGGGTGGATGGAGCTCCCAGACGTGGGAGACTTCTGTCTGGTGGTCATTCAGAAATGGATGAATCACATTCTGTCTATGGTCCCACTATACCTTCTGTATGTTTGATATGATATCCAGAGCTTTGGTTATGTGTTTCTGTACATGCTTTGGATAAGAATGATATGAATGCAACGTCAAAGACGACGTTTGAGCTTCTGTTTGGTATTTGTTATTGATATGCACCGAAATGTTCCAGACGCCATTGATATGCTCCGGAACATTTCATATGCCACTGATAAACTCTGAAACATTTTATTTATTATTTATATGCTCCGAAATATTTTATTCATCGTTGATATGCTTCGAAATGTTCCATACGCCGTTGATATGCTCCGGAACATTTCATACGCCATTGATAAGCTCCGAAATGTTTCATTCATTGTTGATATGTTTCGAAATGTTCCATATGCCGTTGATATGCTCCGGAACATTTCATACGCCATTTATAAGCTCCGAAATTTTTCATTCATTGTTGATATGCTTCGAAATGTTCCATATGCCATTGATATGCTCCGGAACATTTCATACGCCATTGATAAGCTCTGAAATGTTTCATTCATTGTTGATATGCTTGGAAATGTTCCATACGCCATTGATATGCTCCGGAACATTTCATACGCCATTGATAAGCTCCGAAATGTTTCATTTGTTATTGATATGCTTCAAAACATTTCATTCGTTGCTGATATGCTCCAATTACTCTATGCCTCATCTGTTATGAACCAAATATGTTTGATTGAAATGATAATTGTGATTCTGCACCTAATGATATTACGTCTATGAATTCTTTTATTCTACCTTGCATTTTGAAACTTTATCTCTTTGGAATTTGTCCTCTTGTGACATGGATATGTTAGTCAATTGCTGAGCTTTATATGCTCACCCCGTTGTTGTATAAAATTTTCAGGATAGCTTGTCGCTTGCTTAAATGTTAAGATTGGGCTGAGGCAGTGGAAAGCTAAAAAGATTTTGGGCAGATCTTTATTAGTATATATGTTTTTGTTGTATAAGCACACGCTGCATCTAATGAAATGTTGACGATGAATCTAAACTTGTGGATTTTGTATAAGTTTAAAGGACCTCTCATGTTTAAGATTCTGGAATGTTAAGTTTAATTTGTGTAACGATATGAACTTATGGTAAACGTTGGCTTTATGATTGTACAAACTCCCACACTTGTGAATTTATGTTGTGGTTATTATTTTGGTGAGTTGGGTTCAGATTTTATGAATCATCGAGCGATGTGTTGTATGTTTATGAACTGCACAGGGTTTATAAATTTATAGATTATAGAGGTGAAATTTTGATCTGAATGTTTCCTTAGTGACCTGAAATGTTAGTTTGGATCCTGGATTGATTTGTTTTCTTGAATTTTAATATTATCGATATTTTTTAGGGGCGTAACAGAGGTGGTATCAGAGCATAGTTTGAGGATCACTGAAATATTTTGATATGTTGACGTGCAAAATATATTGAGGTCTAATGAACTATAGTGATTGGTGAAAATTTTCTTTGATGCATTTTAGGAATCTAGGATGACGAGGACATTTAGTCCTCCTAATTCATCTGGTTTTGATTAATTAAGTGAGATAAAAGGGGTAATCGAGGATATTGAATCAGAGTGGCGCAGCAGAAGCATGGTGCACCTAATCTATTGGTGGCCGAAAAAAAATGGATGACGTGAATAGATAAGATATTTGATGTTCAAAATTGTTCCGATGATCAAACGATTTCTTTTGCCACCTTATATTGGAAGTAGAGGCTGATTATTAATGGGAACAAGGAAAAGAATTTTTGTAGATCAATGGCAAGAATGACAAGGACAAGTTTACCAATAAAAATATGATTAGAAATGAATCAGAAAGTGATAACAAGAGGGTCAAGACATTTGGATTTGAAAAGGAAGTCACCACAAAAGATGCAATCACGTGTGAATTGCAAGTTAAATTATGAAACAAATTTGTGTTTTCGGGTGACTGGAGTCTATTTGCTTGTAGAAAGTTGGATCATAAAATAAAAGACTGCCCTTTGAACAAGAAGAAAGAGTCACTACCTCTTAAATCATCAGCCCAAGTCAGAGTATATGCTATCACTGAATATGATTCTAAAACTTCTGAATTAGTAGTCGAAGGTATTATGCATGTTTATGAAAGAATGCAAATATTTGTTTGACCATGGGTCCTATCTACGATTTGATTTGTAATATTTTGCTTATCACTTGGGCATTCAACCTAGACCACTGCATTATGTGGTATATGTAAAATACAATCATTGGAGATTCTTTGATAACGAACTTGAATATGATCCTCTTGTCTGATTTTATTGGAGAACTTGAACTTTTTGCTGATTTAGTTCTCCTAAAGATTTGGAGTTTGATATTATACTTGGCATGGATTGGTTATCTTCTCATCACGCTAGTATTGATTGTTACAAAAAAATAATTACTTTCTGCATACTAGATCAGCCTATATTTTACTTTGAGGGCAATAGGCATGATTTGCCTCCTTGCTTGATATCAGCACTTCAAGCTTATCGTCTTATGCAGAAGGGTTGTTTTTGTTTTAAGGTGTGTGAAGTGGAGCATTCAAATCAGGAAACCCACCTAGATGAAATTTCAGTGGTCAAAGAGTTCCCTGATATATTCCCAGATGACTTGTCTGGTTTACCTCTAGATAGAGAGGGTGAATTTGCTATTGATCTGGTCCCCAGTACAACCCCAATATCTAAGCCTCCCTACAGAATGGCACCACTCGAGCTAGAGGAATTAAAGAAGCAACTACAAGAATTATTAGATAAGGGTTTCATACGACCCAGTGTATCTCCATGGGGTGCTCCAGTACTATTAGTGAAGAAGAAGGATGGAACATTGAGGCTTTGTATTGATTATAGACTGTTGAATCAGGTGACCATCAAAAACAAGTATCCTATACCCAGAATTGATGATTTGTTTGATCAGCTGCAAGGTGCACAAGTATTCTCTAAGATTGACCTAAGGTCAGGTTACTATCAGTTGAAGATCAAGGAGGGGGATATTCCAAAAACAGCTTTCAGAACTCGATATGGTCACTATGAATTCTTGGTGATGCCTTTTGGTTTGACTAATGCCCCTGCAGCTTTTATGGAACTAATGAATAGGATATTTCAACCGCTCTTGGATGGCTATGTAATTGTGTTTATTGATGACATATTGGTGTATTCAAGAAGTAATCAGGAGCATGAGGAACACTTGAGAAATATATTGTCTATACTAAGAGAAAAGAAGTTGTATGCAAAGTTCAGCAAATGTGAATTGTGGTTGAATGAAGTTGCTTTCTTAGGCCATGTGATTTCAGGGAAGGGTATATCTGTTGATCCAAAGAAAATAGAAGCTGTAGTTGAATGGGAAGTACCAACAAATGTAACAGAAATTAGAAGCTTCTTGGGCATGGCAGGTTATTACAGGAGATTTGTGGAGGGATTTTCTCGAATCCCTCAACCTCTCACCAAACTCACTAAAAAGAATGTGAAATTTGTATGAGGTGATGATTGTGAGCAAAGTTTTCAAGAGTTAAAGAGAAGATTGACTAGTGCTCCTATTCTCACTATTCCAAGTGGTAGTGAGGGATTTATAGTTTATACTGATGCTTCAAGAAAGGGCCTCGGATGTATTTTAATGCAGGAAGGGAGAGTGATTGCTTATGCTTCTAGACAACTAAAAGGTTATGAACTGAATTATCCAACTCATGATTTGGAATTGGCAGCAATTGTTTTTGCTCTAAAGATTTGGAGACATTATTTGTATGGTCGGCAATTTGAAATTTTTACTAATCACAAGAGTTTGAAATATATTTTCACTCAGAAAGACTTAAACATAAGGCAGCGAAGATGGATAGAACTTCTAAAGGATTATGATTGTGTCATTCGTTATCACCCGGGCAAAGCCAATGTGGTAGCTGATGCTCTTAGTAGAAAATCTACATGTTTTATGGCTAGTCTGGTCGTGAAGCAATAGAAGTTATTAGAAGAAAATTTTGATTTGAATGCTATGAGGAAAGAGAAAGACTCAATGATATTGATGGCCTCCATTCAGGTGCAATCTGATCTTATTCAATAAATTAAGGACGGACAATTACGAGATCCAAAATTTCAAGTAGAAAAGGAATTGAAGCCAAAATTTCAAGTAATTTGGAGACATCATTCTGGAGAGATAAACAACCAGGGAGCTAGAGGAGGAAATGAAAAAGGTTTATCCCCATCTTGTCATCGATAGAGGTATGATAAATTTAGAGGACTAAAATTTTCTTTTAAGGGGGGAGAGTGTAATATCCCTCATTTCTGAATTTTCGTATAAGTTTCTACTTGTAATGTAAGTATCTATTTAAAATTTGATAAAAGAGCCAAAGTATGAATCTGAGAACTTATTTATAAGATTTGAGGGATTTGTTCAAAAAAAAAAAATCTGAGGACCTATTTGTAAACCCTGAGGACCTAATCGTAAATATAATAATACAAGGACTAAACTGCAAAATATATAAAATTCCAAATTCCACCGTTTAAGCCTCTCTGCCTTCGTTCATAAGGAACCAGAGAAGGCAGCTGCGTGGAAGAACTGGAGAAAGAAAGAAGGAAGAAGAGAAGAAAAAGGGGGAAGAAGAAGAAGAAAAAAAATTTGGGGCTTTGAGGTTTCTTGCTCAAATCTTCTCATTTAAGGTCATAATTCTCAAAGGCAAGTGTTCTAATCCCATCCTACAGAATTATTAGTCATTGAACTCATATTTATTCTGAATTATTCGAAAGATTTCAGCCTAGAACCTCATATTTCTCTTGTTAGATACAAAAATCATGGATCTGAAATTTTTCGGTAAACTGACCCCTATACATTGTTTAAGCCATAATTTTTAGCACCAATTGTGGATTTAGATAGGACCTTATTCATTTGAAAGTATACTCTTATACCTTTCTTTTTACTTTAATTTTGAAAATTTTGGACACCGAATACTTACCCAAAAGTCTGTTTCAAATGAGCCTATGGATGTTGTAAAACAGGGATCAAAATTTCTGACCTTTCGATACTAAAATGCCTATAAGTCCCTGTCGGAAATTCTAATTTATACCAAGCTGATTTCATTTGAAACTAGACTTGTAACCTTTCTTTTGATATATAGATTGAAAAATTTAGAATTTAAATGCCTATTCTGCTATCTATTGATTCTGATTCTGCAAAACAGTGATTTAGTTTTTGACCTTTGGTCACTAAATCAATGGTAACTCCTTGTTGGAAACCTTGATTCGTATGAAACTTATTTCATCAGAAAATAGATTGATATATCTTTCAACAGTAGTTTTCTTAAGGGTATTGGAGCATAATTGATAATCTGAAGTATTTGTTCAATGTGCCTCTTGAATCCTATAAGAAATCGAGCTTTGATCGATTTCGCGTATTGTGTTTCATTCGTTTGGAAATAGATTCCATTCAGTCCCCTTCGCTCAATTGAGGCTTATGTTAGTGCTTGAATTCTGGTTTACTCTTACCTATAAATTATTTACATTTTTGAAACATTTTTGTGTAACGTTTATGCTATATCGCATTGACACATATAGGCACATATATATCCCATTGTTTCGCATTTGCTTTCGATATGTGCCTATTCTAGTTTCATTCCTTTGTATATTGAATTCATATAACCTTTTTATTTGAATTGAGCTACATATGATTGCTTGGAATCCTGGTATACTCTTGCTTTCATTTCATTCCAAATCTGATTACATTTGTGAGAGATTGTTGCTTGCATCGTATTGACTCGTAAAGGCACATGTACGTTTTGTTGTTCCGCGTGTGCTTCCGATATTTGCTATTTATTGTTCATACTACCTTTTGTACTCTGGTGTTGTGGGATAATGTGAACCTTTGCCAGAAATGGTAAAGAGAGTTATGCATAGAGCCTGCGATGCTCTGCCGGCCCCCTCTGACTTCACCTAGAAGTGGGTGGATGGAGCTCCCAGACGTGGGAGACTTCTGTATGGTGGTCATTCAGAAATGGATGAAACACATTCTGTCTGTGGTCCCACTACACCTTCTGTATGTTTGATATGATATCCAGAGCTTTGGTTATGTGTTTATGTACCTGCTTTGGATAAGAATGATATGAATGCAATGTCAAAGACGACGTTTGAGCTTCTGTTTGGTATTTGTTATTGATATGCTCCGGAACATTTCATACGCCACTGATAAGCTCCGAAACATTTCATTTGTTATTTATATGCTCCGAAATGTTTCATTCATCGTTGATATGCTTCAAATAATTCCATACGCCGTTGATATGCTCCGGAACATTTCATACGCCATTGATAAGCTCCCAAATGTTTCATTCATTGTTGATATGCTTCGAAATGTTCCATATGTCGTTGATATGCTCCGGAATATTTCATACGCCATTGATAAGCTCCGAAATGTTTCATTCATTGTTGATATGCTTCGAAATGTTCCATATGCCGTTGATATGCTCCGGAACATTTCATACGCCATTGATAAGCTCCGAAATGTTTCATTCATTGTTGAGATATGCTTCGATATGTTCCATACGCTATTGATATGCTCTGAAACATTTCATACGCCATTGATAAGCTCCGAAATGTTTCATTTTTTATTGATATGCTCCAAAACATTTCATTCGTTGCTGATATGCTCCAATTACTCTATGCCCCATCTGTTATGAACCAAATATGTTTGATTGAAATGACAATTGTGATTTTGCACCTAATGATATTACGTCTATGAATTCTTTTATTCTGCCTTGCATTTTGAAACTTTATCTCTTTGGAAATTGTCCTCTTTTGACATGGATATATTAGTCACTTGCTGAGCTTTATATGCTCACCCCGTTGTTGTATAAATTTTTCAGGATAGCTTGTCGCTTGCTTAAATGTTAAGATTGGGTTGAGGCAGTGGAAAGCTAAAAGATTTTGGGCAGATTTTTATTAGTATATATGTTTTTGTTGTATAAGCACACGCTGCATCTAATGAAATGTGGACGATGAATCTAAACTTGTGGATTTTGTATAAGTTTAAAGGACGTCTCATGTTTAAGATTCTGGAATGTTAAGTTTAATTTGTGTAACGATATTAACTTATGGTAAACGTTGGCTTTATGATTGTACAAACTCCCACACTTGTGAATTTATGTTGTGGTTATTATTTTGGTGAGTTGGGTTCAGATTTTATGAATCATCGAGCGATGTGTTGTATGTTTATGAACTGCACAGGGTTTATAAATTTATAGATTATAGAGGTAAAATTTTGATCTTAATGTTTTCTTAGTGACCTCAAATGTTAGTTTGGATCCTGGATTGATTTGTTTTCTTGAATTTTAATATTATCGATATTTTTGAGGGACGTGACACCAGCGATGGCACCGCCCAGGAGACTCGGTTTCCCAGGGATTCTGGGTGGTAGTACAACTCCTATCAGGCGGTGGTATCGCCGATAGTTATTGCTGCCAACGGTGGTACCGCCCCTGTCAAGCAGTGGTACCGCCTGAGCTTGGTCTTTGAGCATTGTCTTGCGGTAGTATAGCCCAGATTGAGCAGTAGTACTACTTAGTGTCCGATGACAGGCGATAGTATCGCCCAGTAATGGCGTTGGTACCGTCAGTACCCCAAAAATCCGGTAATGGATACTTTTAGACTCCATTTTTAAACTCATTGGGGCCTATATAAACCCCACCCTTTCCTGCATGAAAGGGCACAAAAAACTTGCTTTAATCTTGAGTCTTTGAGCCCTTAAAGTGTTGTAAAAGCTAGAGTTCTCCTCCTTCTTTCTTCTAAGTGTTGAGATCATCCAAGAGAGGAGTGAAAACTTATAAGGGTTGTCTCCTAAGCCTGTCAAAAGGATTGAGCAGTAGTACTGCTCAGTGTCCGATGACAAGCGGTAGTATTACCCAGTAATGGCGGTGGTACCGCTAGGACCCCAAAAATCCGGGAATGGACACTTTTAGACTTCATTTCCAAACTCATTGGGGCCTATATAAACCCCACCCTTTCCTGCATGAAAGGGCACGAAAAACTTGCTTTAATCTTGAGTCTTTGAGGCCTTAAAGTGTTGTAAAATCTAGAGTTCTCCTCCTTTCTTCTAAGTGTTGAGATCATCCAAGAGAGGAGTGAAAACTTGTAAGGGTTGTCTCCTAAGCCCGTCAAAAGGAGAAAATCTATAAAAAGGTGGTTGGCCTTTGCCTATTGAAGGAAGGCCTCTAGTGGACGCTGGTGATCTCGTCGAAGGAGGAAGCCGATAGTGGATGTAGGTCACGTTGACCGAACCACTCTAAAATCTCAGTTTGCATTTACTTTGAGCATATTTCCTTTATAGCAAACTGCCTCTCTTTCTTACTGTGCTTAACTACATCTACTTACGCTTTGACATAAACATCTTCCGAAATCGGCTTTACTCGTACGAAAACTTTACGAAACCAATGTTTTTCAGTTGTGTACTTTACTTTGCTACAAATCCCCTTAGTCTTATCTTGGTCTTTCACGAAAGGTTTCAAGTTTAAATTTATTCCAAAAAGGGATTGAGTTGAAACCATTCTTGTTGAACCGACTTTAATCGAAATAAGTTATTGAAATGGTAAAAGTTTTCCACTGCACTAATTCACCCCCCCCCCCCTTTTAGTGTGCTCTTGATCCTAACAGTCCCGGCCTTTGCGGGGCGATGCTGTGCCGACCCGACCTTTGCGGGTCGGCGCGGTACTCACTCGGTGTCGTCTCGACCTCTCTGGGATGGCGTTGTGCTTGGTCAGCGCTGCTCGACCTTTGCGAGATTTGTGTTGACTGAGGCGTGCTGTCCTTTATGCTGATGTGGTCATGAATAGCAGTAGGTTCCCAAGATGTGTCCTATCAAGATTAAAGATCACGATCCCTATGATCAATTTCTTTTTACTAGTGACAAGCTACCTCGTAGTTTGTGCAAACGTACCATTACATAGACAAATGGTTTGCGATAGAATTCTCGATTACTCAACCCTTATAAATAGAATCCTCCCTTTCTTTGGTTTTCTTCGTACTATCATTTTATTAAAACTAATATAAGATTAATGTAGTTCCGTAAATATATGCTTATATCAATGGAGAAAATTAAATTCTTAAATATATGAGATTAGTTATAGTGTCACTGAGTTATCCCTACTCAAGTAAGACTTCTCTTGTATACCTCTCATGTAAACCTGAAGAACTTTTCTCTCAACTCTCTCTAAAAACCGTAAATATCACCCTTAAGAGCATCAAAGTGTCTTACCTTTCTCTCTCATCAAAATTTATAAGAATAAATCTTAATTCACTAAAGAGCTTTAATTTAACTAGAACTCTTTCAACTAATTTGAATATAATTAAAACTCATAAAAATACTTACCAACCCCAACCCTAACATTCTAAAGGTCTAAAATATTTTTTTCCTCATGTTCGTCTAGTTGGTACTTAGATCACCCGTCAATCCTATCTCCCCCGTTGGGTTCACTCAAGCAAACCTTCTCCTACAAAGGGATTGAAAGTTTTGTCACGATGGCCACTACCTCTTTAGAAAAGAATACCTGGAGCAGTGGATCCCATAGTCCTTGACGGGATCCTTCACCTTTAACTCACGTGTAAGCCCCTAAATTAGAACACATTAGGCATGAGTTTCACATTCCAGCAAGTTTAAGCTTACAAATTACTCTGACCTAGTCATTAACACTATATATCGAATCATTATTATATACATACACTAATACACTAGAAGTAGGACTTTGATTCCTTTTTTTTTTTTTTCTGAAGTCTTCAAGTTCCAAAAGATCTCTCTCACTCAAATGGTACTAAACTCTTAGCATTATCTCAGGGCTTTTGTAAGTAATGCCAAAAGCTTGGTCTTCCTTGATGTTGATCCTGTTGCATGTATGCTACCACATTTACTTCAATGGTTTAACTTCTTTTCTACTAAGAGCAATTGCAAAGTCCAAGGGGCTCCCAGTTCTAATAAGGGCGGCAAAGGGAGGTTTTCTATGTAATTTTAAGTAGCGGGTGGCCTTTTAGCTTGTCACGAGGCTGCACAGGACAAAGTTGGGCTAATTCAAAAGAATTTCTTTTGCCTTGTCCAAGTTCATTCTATAGACGAGTGAGTAATGACTTATGGATACAAAGCTAAGTCATATTTCTTAAGTTGGTATTTGTGTCGTTCTCTTTTTACACTCCATTTACATGGATTCATTTCTAACTTTTTTACTATTTTGAACTGACATTGATCTCCACGGCAACCTTCTCTAAGTAGTCAACAAGCACAAGAGAATGACCAAGCAAGTTGAACTTTCTCAATTTGCTTATCGAGAGGAACATGTGGCACCAGCACAATAACAATAGAGGGATCGAGCACCACCAGTGTGGCAACCCTCCTCGGGGCCTCAGGAGCCACTCAATGCTAGAGCTGGAGCAAAGGACTTTGGCTATAAATTTGATGAACATGCATTATGTTAATCTCCACTTTCGTCCAGCCGACAACGAAGGGCAAATGACCCTCTCCCGCACAATGACATGGAGGGGGTGCGGAGCAACTCTAACTCGGAGAGATTAGGCATCAAGAGAGATGATACTAGTAACAACCACAGTAATAATAGAGAGAATTGAGACCTATTGCTTCATTAGGCTAATAGGACAATCCTCTGGTCATAATCTTTGTACTCTTAAGTGAGTTCATATATTTGTTGCTAGTTATAAGTGTTCTATAAATCAATCATATGAGAATGATACGTTTGATATGCTATGTAGTCTTTTTGCTTATTATTATTATTGATATTTTATCATTTTATATTATATGTTGCATATAATGTGATGTCTTTGTCTATGAGTTACCTGACTTTGTCTATGACTTGTATAGACAAAGTTATTTGTAAAAACTTTACACATAATCAATTTACTTTTACTTACAAAAAAAAAAAATAATGTGATGTCCATGGATCTGTGTAATGGGAATCAGATCATAATGAGATCATGATAATGAGACCGATTCACCTTTAAACACAAACCCTAAATAATCTCGGTCAAAGGTTACTCGAGAGGGATATCAAGATAACCAGATAGACTGGTATATTGGATATTTATCCATATGATGAAGGCGGTTGGTCAAATAGTTGTTTGTGTGAGGACACTAGGGATATAGTACAGGTGCTCATTGGAGAATTACTCATTGATTGATCCGCTCACAGAATACTAGATGGTTAATGATATCTCATTATTAAATAATGATTTCATGGTCCCAATTATGTATCCAGTTCTTAGACTTGAGACACTAATGATGCCATATATGAGTACTCTGCTCTTTGATACTAGAGTTATAGGTCTGGAGGTTCCAAATCTAGCACAGCCGATCATCGGGAGTGGTTCCTACCATGGTGTTAGGGCTAGGTTGTTTGTGTGAATGATTGCTTTTGAATTGTGTGTGTTGTGTTTATGAGAGACTTTTGATATTAAAATTGTTGACACAAAAGCGAGAAATGGCAGTAACTATTGCTGCCCTCGCAAATGGTAGCCTTTGCCACCATCTACGTGAAAGAGGCCGGCGACCTGCGACCTGCCTATAGTAGGGCGCCACCTGCAGGTTGGGCGCCCGCAAGTAGGGCCGCCTACGCACGGGCACTAAGCCAGCATGCACGGGAGGTGCCTGTGGGCACTGCGCCCGCACGCAAGACCCAGCAAGCGGCGCTGCCCATAGGTGAGCCGCCAGCGGGGGCGGGGCTCGCTTGTGGCAGCGCCTATGTGGGCGGCGATCGCCCATAAGGGGTAGTGCTGCCCGCGAGCGAGCCACCCGCAAGGGCGACCACCACCCGTAGCGATGCCCACAAGGGGTGGGGTGCCGCCCATGGGTGAGCTGCCGACAAGAAGGGGCGCTCCCGCTTGTAGAGGCCGTTGCTGGTAGGGTGGCGGTAGCCATAGTGTAGGAAAGGTAATGAGGAGAACTAAGATTTTTTTGGGCAAAAGATATTTTTGCCCCTCAAAATTAAAAAAAAATAATTTTTATCTTTTTTGTCCAAATTATCAAAATACCCATCATAATTCAAAAAATTCCCTATATATCCCTAATTTCATAAAATATTAATTAATTAAAATTTTAATTTAATATTAATATTAATATTAATAATAATATTATTATTATTATCTAGTAGTCATACATAATGATATTTACATGTGATGTGTGAAGTGGACGGATGATCAAAGATCGTGTGATGTGTGTGTACTTATGATTATTATTATTATTGGGGCCTGCGAGCCACTACTTTATTTCTCGTTTATTATTGGGCCCGTGTGCCTATGATTAAGTTGTAATCACAGAAGGTGGTGTAGCGGGAGCGTGGAAGCGATAGTAGGACCCACAAGGCCGAGACGGACAATCGCAATGCATGAAGATGCATCGAGATGCCAACGAAACTGACGAGGATGTGATTGATGATCACTAGGCTTGGAGATGCGCCGTTGCACACATAGATCTTGATGTGAGTAATTTAGCCCATTGGCTCGGGCTTGGGCCTGATCACATTAGGCTATGATCCATAATCATTTGGTGTGATTGCTCATTTGATGTGTGATTGTATACACATACTAGATATGCATATATATTTACATGCGATATAGATATATATTAAATATGTATATATGTGACATATCATATTGGGAGACCAAATTAAAATCCCCTCTCTCGATAATATTAAGTCGGTAAAGGTGAGGTAATTAGATTGACCCACGTAGCCTTCCATTGTTCTAGGTAGGGACCGATTTTCGATATAGGTTGAGTTGGTCGAGTCCCTTAAGGCTCACCTATATCGCAATTCGCTATCTTACCTATGATATACAGATGTCACCGGTGACCCGAGGACATGGTATGCTTGGTCGAGTCCTTCGAGGGTATATCATCGAATTAGACTCATCTTGTAATAATGGTGTTGACTTAATCGAACATCATGGTTGGTTGAGTCCCTCGAGACCATGGTAGTTCAAAGGCCAAACAAGACGGGAATCATGAGGAGTTATGATCAGTAAGAGTTTCCTACCTTTTGGGTTAAGTGTGATTAATTGAGTCCCTCTAGGTTACACTAAGATGTTGATTGGATCCCAATCCCTATTAGAAGTCTATCGGAGACTTCCGTTTCACGTGCTGAGGGTGTTGTGTGACTCACTAGAAAAATAGTGGGAGTAGATTAAGATATAAGTTCATATCTTATTTGTTTATTTATCTATGAAATCTGCATGATATTTATTTCTACTACATCTTTATTTTCAGAAAATGTCACTTTCAAATCCCTTACGTGGTATACTTGATGTTAATCACCTCACTTGTCTGAATTATATGGATTGGCTCCACAACTTGAGAATTGTTCTCACGGTGGAGAAAATTACGTATGTCCTTGATACAGTGATGCCTACGCCTGAGGAAGGGGCAAGCGATGAGATCACTCGCTACGTGAAGTACATAGATGACTCCACTCTTGCTTAGTGTTATATGTTGGGCTCTATGACTCTTGAGTTATAGAGGCAGCATGAAAAGATGGATGCTAGATCCATTCTCCTACATGTCTGCAATTTGTTTAAGGAATAGGGAAGGACTCAACAATATAAGATATCCAAGAGCCTCTTCCACGCTAGAATGATTGAGGGGACATCGATTCAGAACCATGTCCTCAAGATGATTAAGTGGATAAAGAAACTCACAGGTCTAGAATGGTCCTAGAGGACCTGAGTGTGGATCTTGTGCTTTAGTCTCTATCAGATTCCTTTTCATAGTTCATGATAAATTTTAATATGTATAAGCTTGTGGTGACTCTCCCTAAGCTCCTTAATATATTAAGGGAGGCAAAGAGCACTATTAAGAAAGAGAAGTTAGTTCTCTATATTGGTGAGACAAAAAAGAAAAGGAAGACAGAAAAGTCCTTTAAGAAGGGTAAGGGTAAGGGTAGACCGGGTAAAGCAAAGGTTACTAAAAGAGACCCGACAAAAGATAAAGGCCCATGCTTCCACTACGGTAAAGATGGGCACTGGAAGAGGAACTACAAAGAGTACCTTACAGAGAGGGCGAAACAAAAGCTTGAAGAAGCTTTAGATAAATTCATAATCAGTCTCCATTTGTCAGACTCTTAAGATAACACACGGGTATTGTATATTGGTAGTCCTTATCATATTTACAATTCATTGCAGGTTATGACAAGACCTAGGAGAATGGTAAGAGGCGAGATGGACCTCAAGATGTGCAAAAGAGTAAAAGTTGCTATAGTAGGTATTGGCGAGGTCACCCTACATCTGCCTGGTGGTATTATTGCATTCGATGCATGTTATTTTGTTCATCCTATTATCAAAAATATTATTTTTATTTCATGTTTGATAGTTAGTGGATATAAATTAGTTTTTGAGAATAATTATTGTTCAATATTATTAGATGATGAGATCATCACGAGAGGAATATTGCATAATGGTTTGTTTATGCTAGACACTACTCTGCATATCATGAATGTAAGTGTGTCCAAGAGGAAACGAGATGAGGTGAATAGTGTATACCTATGGCATAGGCTAGGTCACATCCATGAGGGAAGGATTCAAAAGTTGCTAAATGATGGATATCTAGATCCATTCGACTATGAGTCATATGCGACTTGCGAGCCTTACCTTCGTAGAAAATTGATCAACTCTCCTTTTAGTGAAATTGGAGAGAGAGCCACTGAGCTGTTGGAACTCATACATAGTGATGTATATGGACCCATGTCAACTCATGCCATAGGTGGTTACTCCTACTTTATTACTTTTACTAATGATTTCTTAAGCTATGGACATGTGTACTTAAAGTATAAGTTTGAGACCTTTGAGAAATTTAGAGAGTATAAGAATGAAGTGAAGAACCATATTGGAAAGAGTATAATAACTCTTTGATCAGATCGAGAACCTGAGTAATTAAGTACAGAATTCACCTAGTTCCTCAAGGATCATAAGATTATATCCCAATGGACACCTCCTTATACACCTCAACTTAATGATCTATCTAAAAGGAAGGATCATATACTATTAGATATGGTATGGTCCATGATGAGCTTCGTCAACCTACCTATCTCATTCTACTGATATGCCCTAGAGACCGTAGCTTATCTTCTGAACAGAGTTCCAACTAAGTTAGTAGTATCGACACCATATGGGATATGAAAAGAAAAGAAGCCTGATCTTAAGGTTATGAAGATTTGGGGCTACCCTGCCCACATTAAAAGATATAAACCCAATAAGTTAGAATCGAGGATGGAGTGATACAAGTTCATGGGATACCTCAAGGAAACTTATGAGTATTATTTCTATCATCCTGAGGACCAAAAGGTCTTTGCAGCCAAGAGAGTGGTGTTTCTTGAGAAGGAACACATTTTTGGTGGAGATAGTGGGAGTGTGATAGAGTTGAGCGAGGTTGGAGAACCTAGCTCAAGCACCTATCAGAAGTGTTTTGAGGAGGTTCCAGCTTATTAGAGAGATCGTGACCCGAGGAGATGTAGTAGTGGAAAGAGTTCCATCCAAAGATAGCATCACAGATCCACTAACAAAACCACTATCTCATATTATATTTGAGTGTCACATGGGTCTGATGAGGATTAAACATATAGGTGATTGGCTTTAGGTCAAGTGAGAGATTGCTGGTCATAGGTGCCCTGCAAGCCAATCACATGAGTGATGACATATGTGATATGATATGCATTCTTTATCACTTTATAATGCTTGTTACATAAATATATTGTGATGTCCATGGATCTATGTAATAGGAATTGAATCGTGATGAGATCACGATAATGAGACCAATTCACCTTTAAACACAGATCCTAAATAATCCCAGTCATAGGTAGTTGAGAGGGACATCGAGATAATCGGATAGACTAGTATATTGTATACCCATACACATGATATAGGTGGCTGGTTTCATAGGTTCTCGTGTGGGGACACTAGGAATACAGTGCAGGTGCTCATTGGGAAATGAGTTCACTGATTGATTCGCTTACATAATGTTGTATGGTTAATGATACCTCATTATTAGATTTGAGATACCAAGGATGTCCTAGTGGTATACTTGGTCCTTAGACTTGAGACACCAATGATGTCCTATATGAGTATTATATTCTTTGATACCAGACTTATAGGCATAGAAGTTCTAAATCTAGCACAACCGGTCATCAAGAGTGGCAGCCAACCTTAGGAGGATTATTGAATGTCGATAGAGGATCATCCACTCTCAGTGTAATGAGAGGAATATCCTATGTTTTCTTGCTAAGACAAATCCTTAGCTAGGGTTATTTGGATTGAGAGAGAAAGAGCTCTCCAACAGAATCCGATTGAGGGAGACTTGAGTAGAAACTATATAGGTCTGACAGTACCATGCCCGGTATACAGTCTCTAAAGTATTAGATGGATAAGAGACTATTGATACACGGTAATTGAGGATAGACAGGTCTAATAGATTAGATTCCCCTATATCGTTTGGGGACTACGACATAGTGGCCTAGTGCGTCCGTAGTCGATGAGTCGAGTGAATTATTATGGAGATAATAATTCACTAAGATAGAAGGAGTTCTGACAAGTATGACTCATGGCCAACTCGATATTGAACCTAGAGGGTCATACATATATGGTAGGCATTGCAACGAGTAGAGGTTCGAATATGAGATATCCGCTAGTGCTCCTATCTTATTGGATATCCAATAAGCCCTTGAATTATTGGATTCTATGGATAAGATCTAATAAGATCCAATGAGAGATTATTGAATAGAGATCCACTAATCTAAGAGGCTTGGGTAACTATATAGAGATCTAATACTCAATAGGGTAGGATTCATTAGGGTTAAGTTGACAAGGGGCCTCTATAAATAGGAGAGAACCAAATGTTCATATACTAGAGCTTCTCTTGGTTGCTATCTCCTATTCTCCTCTCCCCTTGTTACACCCCAACAATAATCCATTCTAGGATCTAATCACATATTTGAGGACGCCGAGAATACATTCAAGTCATTCACATCTATAATTCCATAATTCATAAAACTTGTGTAATTTAAAATCATATACCACATCACTCGATGAATCATAAAATCTAAAACCAACTCACTAAGACAATAATCACCTCAGGAATCCACAAGTGTGGGATTCTACATAATCACAAAAATCGATATTTACCACATGTTCATATCATTACATAAATTAAACTTAATACTCCAAAATCCTAAACATGAGAGGTTAAAATTTTACAAAACTCATAGGTTCATATTTACCATCAATATTCTATTAGATACCAAGTGTACTTATACAACAAAAACATATCATTTATTAAAGAGTTTGCCCAAAGTCTTCTAACTTTCCATAGCCTCAACCCAATTTAAATGTTTTAGCGAGGGACAAGCTATCTTGAAAATTTTATATAGTAATGGAGTGAGTATATAGAGCTCAGCAAGCGACTAATATATCCATGGCGAAAGAGGACAATTTCAAAACAGATAAGGTACCAAATACAAGGTAGGGATACAAGACTTCATAGATAGTCACTCAACGAATGCATAATTACAATGTCATTTCATTCGAAGCATGTTTTGTTCATAATAAGGGAGTAAAGACTAATTGGGGCAAATCATTGATGTAAGGAACATTTTGGGGCATTTCAATTGTGTATGAAATGTTTCGAAACATATCAATGGCATAAGAAATATTTCAGATCATATCAATGGTGGATGAAATATTTTGGAGCATATCAATGGCGTATGAAATGTTTCGAAATATATCAATGGCATATGAAACAATTTGGAGTATATCAATGGTGGATGAAACATTTCGAAACATATCAATAGTGGATGAAATACTTCGGAACATATCAATGGCATATAAAGCATTTCGGAGTATATCGATGGCATAGAAAGTATTTTGGAGCATATCAATGACGTATGGAATGCTGCTGAGCATATCAATGATATATGAAGCATTTCGGAGCATAACAAATAAAATATTTTAGAACATATCAATGATGTATGAAATGTTACAGAGCATATTAATGGCATATGAAGCATTTCAGAGTATATCAATGATGGATAAAACATTTCAGAACATATCAATGGTGGATGAAATGCTTCGGAACATATCAATGACGTATGAAATGTTTTGGAACATATCAATGACATATAAAGCATTTAACGTTGCACACATTTCATTATTATCCAAAGCACATAACCAAAGCTCTGGATATCATATCAAACAGATAGAAGGTGAAGTGGGATCCTAAACATAATATCTCACGTCTGAGAGCATTATCTATCCATGTTTGGATGAAGCCAAAGGGGGCCGGTAGAGCATCGCGGGCTCTAAGCATATACCCTTTACTATTTCTGGCAAAGGTCCATATAATCCCTTTACTATAGCAAAGGTCCAAATAATCCCATAAATACCAGAGTACAAAAGGGCATTGTGAATAATAAAGTTGGCACATATCGAAAACATATGCAGAATAATAGAATGCGTGTGCCTATACGAAATATTGTGATACAACCATAAAGTTTACATAACTGATTTAGGTATGCAAATACATGTAGGATAAGAGTATATAAAAATTTGAAGCAATAATATAAAGCTAAACTGAAGTAAGGATTTTAGCTGAAATCAATTTCTAAAGAGATAAAACAAGAATAGGCGAAATCGATTAAAGCTCGATTTTGACAGAATTTGAGAGGCATATTGCATGATTTATTTGGATAACCAATTATGCTATAATTTATACAAAATAGGATTCTTTCGAAAGATGTATTAATCTAGATTTAGATAAATCAAGTTTTGTATGAATTGAAGATTCCAACATTGAGTTATCAACAGTTTAGTAACTAAAGGTCAAAGAACATTATCTCTGTTTTGCAGAATTCATATAGTTGATTTGAATAAATGATTCAATAGTAATTTATACTCCGAATCATTCAAATCAGATATATGCAAAAAGATCTCTAAGTCTAGTTTCTGATAAATTAAGTTTTAAATAAATCAAAGTTTTCAACAAAGAGTTATAAGCAAGAGAGTACTGAAAGGTCAAAATCAAAAATATCTATTTTACAGATTTCATAAGGTCAATTGAAATAATACATGATTAGGAAGAAGAGAATTTTTAAATCCGGGAGGTTGTTCGACATATACTTCTTCGAAAATAAAACCATTCAAGAAAGCACTTTTGACATCCATTTGAAATAGTTTAAAATTATTACTACTAGCATAGGCAAGGAGCATCCTTATGGCTTCTAATCGAGCCACGGGAGCGAAGGTTTCTTCGTAATCGGTACCTTCTTCTTGGTTGAAACCTTTGGCCACTAATCTAGCCTTGTTTCTAACCACGATACCATTTTCGTCTTGCTTGTTTCTAAAGACCCATTTAGTACCAATGACTAAATGGTCACTAGGTCTAGGAACAAGCTTCCATACCTTATTCCTCTCAAATTGATTCAATTCCTCTTGCATTGCAATAACCCAAAAATCATCTTTTATGGCCTCGTCAATGCATTTAGGTTCGATTTGAGAAAGGAAGGCGACGTTAGCACAAAAATTCTTGAAAGAGGAACGAGTTTGAGCCCCTTTTGATGTATCTCCTATAATTAGCTCCTTTGGATGAGCATCTATATACTTCCATTCCTTGGGTAAGGAAATTTCGAAAGAAGGTGCATCCAAGCTGCTATTTTGAGGATGGGGTTCATTTAAATTCAAATTATTAAAACCAAAGATCATCATCAAAATCATTTTTCTTTATATTAGAAATTTCATTAAAAACTACATGAATAGACTCTTCTATTACTAAGGTTCTTTTGTTAAAAACCCGAAAAGCCTTAGACACGGAAGAGTAACCAAGAAAGATGCCTTCATCGAATTTAGCATCAAATTTTCCTAAGGCATCCCTTTCATTCAAAATAAAGCATTTACAACCGAAAACTTTAAAATAGGAAATATTTGGTTTTTTGTTATTCCATAATTTATAGGGAGTTTTTGATAGGGATGGTCTTATTAGGACCCTATTCATGATGTAGCAAGCCGTATTTATGGCTTCTGCCCAAAAATACTTGGGTAGACTATGTTCATTTAACATCGTTCTTGCCATTTCTTGTAGGTTTCTATTTTTTCTTTCAACTACTCCATTTTGTTGGGGATTCCTCGGAGTGGAGAAGTTGTGATTGTATCCATTAGCTTCACAAAAATTTTGAAAGTCACGGTTTTGAAATTCGCCACCGTGATCACTCCAAATTGATGAAATCATGAAACCTTTTTCGTTTTGAGTGAGTTTATAAAATTTAGAGAAACACTTGAAACAATCACTTTTGTGAGCTAAGAAATAGGTCCAAGTGTATCTAGTATAGTCATCGACAATTACAAACACATATTTGCTTCCTCCTAGACTTGTCGTGTCAATTGGTCCAAATAAGTCCAAATGAATCAATTGTAATGGTCTAGTGGTGCTAATTTGAGTTTTTGGTTTGAAACTAGTTTTTATTTGTTTACCTAGTTGACATGCATCGCATACTTTGTCCTTAATAAACTTTATATTTGGAATTCCTCGCACTAATTCTCTAGATGATATCTTAGATATTAGTTTCATGCTTGCATGGCCTAGTCTCTTATGCCAAAGCCAAGCATCATCATTTAAAACAGAGAAGCACATTTCATTACTCAGTTCATCAAGGTTGATGGTGTACACATTATTTTGTTTTAATGTAATCATAGTTATGTTATGGTTTGGTTTTTCAATAATACACACATTTGATTCAAATCTAACGATATAACCTTTATCGCATAATTGACTAACACTCAAGAGATTATGTTTCAATCCATCAACTAGTAAGACATCATCAATAGAAAATTTTAATTTGTTACCTATGGTTCCCTTGCCAATGATTTTGCCTTGGTTGTTGTCTCCGAATGTGACGTACCCTTCTTCTTTGCTAGTGAGCATAGAGAAATGAGATGGATCTCCAGTCATATGTCTTGAGCATCCACTATCTAGATACCATCTCTTGCTCCTAGCTTGTGATGGTGTATGTTTATATAAGAAGGGATTATTTTTAGGTACCCATTTTCTTTTGGGTGCCTTAAAAACTGATTTAACTTATTCATCATATTGCATAGAATTGATCATGGTTCCTTTAGGAACCCAAATTAGTTTGTTCGGACTAATTTTCTTGAATGGACATTTATAAGTTTTATGTCCATATTTGCAACAAAAGTTGCAATTGCTTTGGTGCCGAACATGTAAGACGGGGCCTTTAATGAAGGTGGTTAGATTTTGGTGAGGACTTCTCACAAATCCGATTCCACTTCTTTTAGGAATGTGACCCTTATTTGTAAGGATCATGTTTAAAGATTTACTACCAACCTCGAATTTCTTCAAGGTGTCCTTAAGTAGCAAGTTCTCCTTTTGGAGAGATTCTAGATCATGTCATTTTATACATGGAGCTAAACTATCATGATATTCAGTTTTTAATTTATCGATATCACAAGTGAGACTATCATGCTCCTTTTTTAGCAATTTGTATTTTCTACTAATTGTCTTACATTCATAAAATAACTCATGGAAAGCAATTAATAATTCATGATAAGGTAAATCTGCATCAATTAAATCCGTTACCTCTTCTCCAATGGCCATTAGGGCGTAATGAGCAACTTGCTCGGTGTTGACTCCTCTTCTTCGGACGCACTTGAATCATCCCACGTTGCCTTGAGCGCCTTCTTCTTTGATGTTATCTTTTTGGCTTGAGGATAATCGTTCTTGTAGTGTCCCGGTTTTTTGCACTCATAGCAAATCACTTGGTCCTTCTTGTGTTCGAATTTATTTTTTATATTATTTTTAAATTTATTCTTTCTTAAATATTTTTTAAATTTTTGAGTGAAAAGTGCAATGTCATTGTCACTGTCCTCATCACTCGATATTCCTTTCAAGTGGTCTTCTTGTGATGTGAGTACCATATCCTTCCTGTTCTTTGGAAGGGGGTTCTCGAGCTCGTCATGAGCTTGACATGTCATTTCATAGGTCATTAGAGACCCAATAAGTTCTTCAAGAGGGAATGTTTTAAGGTCTTTGACCTCTTGAATTGCCGTAACTTTTGGATCCCAACTTTTAGGGAGGGATCTTAAGATTTTAGTTATTAGTTCAAAGTTAGTAAAATCTTTACCAAGAGCATTGAGTCCATTGATGACATCCGTGAACCGGGTGTATATGTCTCCGATGGACTCACTTGGTTTCATTCGGAAAAGTTCATAAGAGTGCACAAGGATGTTGATTTTGGACTCTTTCACTCGGCTAGTGCCTTGATGAGTGACCTAAAGAGTTCTCCAAATATCAAAAGCCGAATCACAAATTGAAACAAGATTAAATTCATTTTTGTCTAGTGCACAAAACAAGGCATTCATAGCCTTTGCGTTTAAAGCAAAAACCTTCTTCTCCGATTCATTCCATTCGCTCATCGGAAGAGAAGATTTTTGAAATCGGTTTTCAACAATAGTCCAAAGCTTGAAATCCATGGAAATGAGGAAGATCCTCATACGAGTCTTCCAATAAGTATAATCCGACCCATTAAACAAGGGTGGACGTGTGATAGAATGACCCTCATGTATGCCGGAGTAAGTCATCTCTCTTGGGTATCAAACCAAATATGAGAGTGAGCCTAGCTCTGATATCAATTGTTAGGATCGGAGCGGCACTAAGAGGGGGGGGTGAATTAGTACAACGATAAAGTACGATAAACTTTTGATGATTTAAACACTTTCAGAAACTTCGTACAATAAAAGGAACGTTTCGTTTGAAACTGTTTCGATTGCATTTTAACTTGAAGGGATACGTAAGAAGGAGACAAAGAAGTAGAGCATTAAAGTGCAAATGGTTTGCAGTAATATAAATGACAATAAGTAAATACAAACCAGAGATCACGCCGATTTTAAAGTGGTTCGGTCAAATGACCTACATCCACTTGCGAGGCCCCTCTTCGATGAGGCTCCCACCTTCCACTAGCAAATCTCTTGAAGGGGAAGGGCAAATACCCCTCTTACAACTTTTTACAAGCAGTTCACTCTCTTACAGATTTTCAGCAAGAAAGAACGAGGTGAACATTAGCAAATTGAAAACAAGACTTGCTAAGAATTTTCTAAGACCTTTCTCTCAATTAATTGCTTCTCAAAAAGTTGTTATCTTAGCTGAGATTTGAGGAGTATTTATAGGCCTCAAGAGGATTCAAATTTGGGCTCCAAAATTTGAATTCTCTTTGGTTCTCGATGTTGGCGGTGCCATCGCCTGTCAGTGTCTGACACTGATAGTGGACTAGCGGTGCCACCGCCCAGCTCTCGGGTGCTGGGTGGTGCCACCGCAAGACTCTTAGGTTCACTAGTTGGGCTTCAAATTTAGCCCAAACCAAGTCTAATTTTGGGCCCAGTTGGCTCCTAACCAGGATATAGGATTATCTCTTAATCATAATCCTAATTACAAGTGAACTACATAACTAAAAACATCCTAAGCAAGTTTTCAACCACGAACGTCGAGTCTTGTTCCGGCGAGCTTTCCGATGAACTTCTTCCGACGGACTCCCAACAAGCTCCCGATCTTGTGATGACTTTAACGAGTAGCCGAGCCTTCTCGGTGATCTCCGTGAACCTCTGACGATTCTTCGGACTCTTAAACTTCCATCGAACTTGACTCCGGTATTCTTGCTTTATGTTTTCTGGTTATCGTAGTTAATCCTGCACACTTAACTCAATAATATGAATTAGATCAATTAACCCATCAATTGATTTTATCATCAAAATCCGAGATTCAACAAGGCGGTGGTGCCACCGCCTGACTGGGGCGATTGCACCGCCCAGCCAGAGCTCGGAGACTGAGCTTAGGTGGTTGCACCTCTGTTAGAGGTGGTTGCACCACCCAGCCAGAGCTCAGAGACTGAGCCCTGGGCGGTGCCACCGCCGGCCAAGTAATCTGGGTCCGAATGGGCTGATCCATTCAGCCCAATTTGGGTCTGTTAAGGGCCCAATTGCCCCAAGATTAAGTTAATGGGATCACCTCCCACTACGAATTTCTTAAGACATTTACTGCAACTTGCTCCGGTGCGTCAATCGCTTCTTCCGGCGAGGTTCCGTCGATCATCCGATGAACCCTCTGTGATGCTCCTGCGGACTTTCGGCAAACTCCTGGACTTGCGACGATCCACTTGGCAAGTTCCGACGAGCTTCTTTGGCAAGCTCCTGGACTTCTCGGATTTGTTCCCGCAGAACCTCCGACGACCGTCCGAACTTCCGTCGAATTCTCGAACCTCCAACGTGATCATAGTCTTAACTCCAGCGCAACTCTTGCTGCATGTCTTTCTTTCATCGTAGTTAATCCTGCACACTTATCTCAACATATGGATTAGATAACAAATGACAATTGACATCATCATCAAAATCCGAGATTCAACAATGAGATATCCGTCGGAGCCCCTATCTTATTGGATATCCAATAAACCCCTGAATTATTGGATCCTATGGATGAGATCTAATAAGAGGTAATGAGAGATTATTGGATAGAGATCCACTAATCTAAGAGGTTTAGGTAGTTGGATGGAGATCCAATACCTAATAGAGTAGGATCTATTAGGGTTAAGTTGATAGGGGACCTCTATAAATAGGAGGGAACCAAAGGTCCAAAGGCTAGAGCTTCTCTTGGTTGCTATCTCCTATTCTCCTCTCTCCTTCTCCTCCTCAGATATCTGGCTTGAATATTTGAGGAGCATCATTATAGCCTTGCTGTGTGGATCACCACTAGAAGAAGAGCGCTTGACCTCCTTCATCCACTCCTATAGATCTACCGAGATTAAGGGATATATGATCTCCCTAGGTAAAACACTATCTCACACGTGGATTTAAGTTTCGCGGGTTTTTCTACACCAATATTCGTACGACGATAAACACATCTTTGAAAAATTTGGGGATTTTATTTTTTTGTTCTTTCACTGTGCATGTGATGCCCCCCAAGATTTTCCTACAATTACGAGTATAGACTCCGGGAAGTGGCATGAAGCCATGAATTCTGAGATGAATTCCATGTACTCCAATAAGATTTGGAACCTAGTTGATGTGCCTAAGGGTATTGTATCCATCAGTTGCAAGTGGATCTTTAAGAAAAAGATCGGAGTAGATGGAAAGATAGAGACCTGTAAAACAAGGCTAGTGGCTAAGGGGTATCGTCAAAGGCAAGGTGCTGGCTATGACGAAATATTCTCACTCGTAGCCATGCTAAAATCCATCAAAATATTATTAGCTATTGCATCACACTATGATCCTGAGATCTGGCAGATGGATGTGAAAACTACTAGTTATAGGTGCTTTGCAAGCCAATCCCATGAGTGATGACACGTATGACTTGACACGTAGTCTTTTGACTTATTATTATTATTTGGTATTTTATCACTTTATATTGTATGTTGTTTGAATATATTATGATGTCCATAGATCTGTATAATATGAATTGGATTGTAATGAGATCATGATAATGAGATCGATTCGCCTTTAAACATAGATCCTAAATAATCCCGGTCATAGGTTACTCGAGAGGGACATTGAGATAACCGGATAGATTGGTGTACTGTATACCGATCCCTATAATGGATGCAATTGGTCTAATAGTTGCTGGTATACTGTATTCTCTTCTCTCTCTCTCTCCTCCTTATACTATAGCCCCTATTTGGGGTGTGTTGATAGCAAGAAGGGGCACGCCCTTCTCGATTGTGTGGTACGTGCGAGGAAGAGTTTTGTGCAGCGATTTAAGGTACATCTTCATAGCCCTATCATGTGGATCATCGCTTAAGAGGAGGACAGTTGACCTCCTTCATCCTCTCTGACACGGGAGTATCTAATTTGCTACAATATGCTCATATGGATCATACTGATAATATGATATTTTTTTCAGCCAACAATATTGCTACGTAATCTTCAACTCAGCCTACTCAGATAAGACAGCTCATCAGCATATTCCCAGCACAAAGGAATACATTAATAGAGTTGGTTGGCAACTGTAAAGCTGTATCATGGTGCTTTTCTTCATGGCTAAGGAATTCATTAATGGAGTTGGTTGGCAGCTGTAAAGCACTTAATTTCAAAATTTCCTATGCATGAAGGGTTATTTCATGCACTAGTATTTATTTTGGGGTTTAGGGCTTAGAAAAGATTTTAGAAAACTGAGGATATTGGTAGAAGCTCTCTTGGAGTGCTCTTTTGAACTCTGTATCTCTTAGATGCGTCCTTGAGTGGTGAGTCTTTTGCTTTCAGTTCTGTATCCTTGTTTATTATCATTAGGGTGGTGATCTTCTGTATCCCTTTTGATTTTTAAACTTGGTGGTGAGCTATATTTCGTTTTACCGAAGTTTCTTCAAGAGTTCGTTCATTGCCTTCTGTGATATTTTCTATCTGTACAACTGTTCTATTGGTGTTCTTTCGAAATCCATTCTGCATTTTTACCCTCCCCGGTATCAGTTTGGTATCAGAGCTAAAGGCTAGAGATCATGGCAAGGCGGAATGGAAAAGATATAGTTGGTGAAGGTAGTGACCACGAAGATGACGTTGAGTCGTTGAGGCTGCAGCTACGAAAATTGCTGCGTAGCCTACAAGAAAAAAATGAGATAATCGATGAACTTCAAAGTAGACATAACAAACATGAAAATGAAGCTCGAGAATTTACTTCTAATGATGATACACCTCTTCTAAGGGAGTCGAGAAGATGTCGGAGAAGAAATGAAGTCCAAGATGAGTGACAGAATAAATATAACCCCAGATTTGATATTCCAGAATTTGAAGGCAAAATAAATGTTGATGACTTTATCGATTGGCTTAATACAGTAGAAAGAATTTTCGATTTTCATGAACCGCCAGAACAAAAGAAGGTCAAACTTGTGGTACTCAAACTCAGGCGGAATGCATCTTTTTGGTGGGAAAATCTGAAGAAACAAAGAGAACGTGAGGGGAAGAGTAAGATCGTTACATGGGAGAAAATGAAAAGGGATCTAAAGAGAAAATATTTACCTCATAATTATAGGCAAGAGATCTTTCTCAAAATACATGATTTCAAGCAAAAAGATCTTAGTGTGGAGGAGTATACTGTAGAATTTGATAATTTGATGTTAAAAGGAGAACTTGTGGAACCGAAAGAACAAACAATTGCAAGATACTTGGGAGGTCTGAAGTATGAGATTGCTAAAGTTGTTCAGCTACAGCCATATTGGTCGTTGAATGATGTGAGCAAGCTGGCATTAAAAGTAGAAAAGCAACAGAAGTTTGAAAAGAGTTTTCGGTATGGCTCAAAAGAAGGCTACACAAAAGGAGGAAGTTCCAAGCCTATTGTCCAAAGCAAGGTGATATCGAAGGTGCAAGAAAAGGGTGAAGAATCTGCTGGCAGCAAAAAAATACCTAATTCTTCTACCCCAAGTGGCCGAAAATGCTTCAAATGTCATGGTTTTGGGCATATCGCATCAGATTGTCCAAATAGGAGGATTGTAACTTTGGTTGAAGATCATAGTGATGGAGGAGAAGATGAAACTGATGACGAACCAAAATACGATGATGATGAGGAAGAGATTACTTATGCTGATCATGGTTTGTCTATTGTATTGCAACGTAGTTTACAAGTGTCATATGTGGCCGACGATGAAAGTTGGGTGAGAAAAAATGTGTTTCACACTAAATGTACTTCTCTTAGCAAAGTATGCTTGGTAATCATCGACAGTGGCAGCTTTGAGAATGTGGTATCTTTGGAGATGGTACAGAAGCTAAAGTTGGACACCATCCCTCATCCGCATCCATACCAGTTATGTTGGCTGCAAAAAGAAAATGACATCAATGTAACTAAAAGATGTTTAGTTTCATTTTCCATTGGCAAGTATTATAAAGATGAAGTATGGTGTGATGTTGCTCCTATGGATGCTTGTCATTTGCTGTTGGGAAGACCTTGGCATTATGATAGAAGGGTGTTGTATGACGGCTACAAACATACTTATTCTTTTAAGGTGAATGAAAAAAAGATTATTTTAGCTCCATTACAATCATCCGAAATCAGTGCACCAAAAAAGAAAGTTAGCGCTTTTATGTCCTATGGTGAATGCAAAGATGAATTAGACAAGGGTGGTGATGTTATGGCTCTACTAGTAGTAGAAGAAAATGAACAATACAAGGAGACACCAGAAATCATGAAACAAATCTTAGAAGAGTTTGAAGATGTTATACCAGAAGAGATTCCACATGGCCTTCCACCCTTGAGAGATATCCAGCATCACATTGATCTTATTCCGGGGGCTGTTCTACCTAATAAGGCAGCATATAGAATGAGTCCCAGGGAGCATGAAGAACTTCAAAGGCAAGTTGATGAATTGGTTAAAAAAGGGTTAATCCGGGAGAGCATGAGTCCTTGTGCGATTCCTGCTTTGTTAGTGCCTAAGAAGGATGGTTCTTGGAGAATGTGCGTGGACAGTCGCACCATCAACAAAATCACAGTGGACTATCGCTTTCCTATTCCAAGCAAGAGCGAAGAGGAGCATATGAATCATCTGAAAGAGATCTTTCTTATTTTGAGGCATCAAAAGCTTTATGCTAATCTAAAGAAGTATGATTTCTTTACTTCTAGTGTGGTGTTTCTCGGGTATGTTGTTTCAAAAGATGGAATCATGATGGATCAAAGTAAGGTAGAGGCTATTCTCAGTTGGCCAACACCTGCTTCGTTGCATGATGTGAGGAGTTTCCATGGCTTAACTTCGTTTTACAGAAGATTTATCAAGGGTTTCAGCTCTATTGTCGCTCCAATCACCGAATGTCTAAAATGTGACAAATTCAAATGGACTAGTGAGGCTAACGATGCTTTTGAGCTTTTGAAAAAAAAGGTTACTGAAGCTCCTATCTTAGTTCTATCAAATTTTGATAATGTGTTTGAAGTTGAATGTGATGCATCTAATGTGGGAATTGGTGCTGTTTTGAGTCAAGACGGAAGGCCCATTGCATTTTTTAGTGAAAAGCTGAATGATATAAGAAAGAAATACTTTACTTATGATAAGGAGTTTTATGCGATTTATCGAGCTTTGTCTCATTGGAGTCAATATCTTCTTGCCAAGCCATTTGTTCTATATTCTGATCATGAGGCATTAAAGTTCATTAATCACCAGCACAAGCTAAACAAGAGGCATGCAGCTTGGGTGGAGTTTTTACAATCTTACAACTTTACAATCAAGCACAAATCTGGTGTTCAAAATGTAGTTGCTGACGCATTGAGTAGAAAGCATTCTTTATTATCAGCAATGGAAGTCAAAGTGGTTGGATTTGAAACATTCAAAGATCTATATGAGAATGATGTGGATTTTGGCTCGATATGGTAGAATTGTAAATCAGGTTCCTTTCAATAATTTTTTATCTTTGATGGTTTTCTTTTTCGAGCTAATGCTTTGTGTGTTCCATCTTGTTCTTTGAGACAAGTAATTCTAGCTGAAGCTCATGGTGGTGTTTTGGGAGGACATTTCGGTAGGGACAAGACTCAAGCTCTTGTTCAGTCAAATTTCTACTGGCCTAAAATGTTCAGAGATGTGGATAGATATGTGAAGCAATGCCGATTGTGTCATTTGGCAAAAACAAGAAGTCAAAATTCTGGCTTGTACACTCCATTGCCAGTGCCAAATGCTCCATGGGAGGATGTGAGTCTTGATTTCATTTTGGGATTGCCAAGAACTCAAAGGAACAAGGATTCTATCATGGTTGTTGTTGACAGATTTTCAAAAATGTCTCACTTTGTTCCATGCAATAAATCAAATGATGCATCTCATATTGCTGATTTATATTTTAAGGAGATTGTTAAATTGCATGGTATTCCAAGAACTATGGTGTCTGATCGAGATTCAAAATTTGTTAGTCATTTTTGGAGAACTCTTTGGAGGAAGCTGGATACTTCTTTGAATTTCAGCAGCTCGCATCATATCCACAAACCGATAGGCAAACTGAGGTAACAAACCGAAGCTTGGGAAATTTACTTAAAAGCTATGTTGGCAAGAATATTAAGCAATGGGATGTCATTCTTCCACAAATTGAGTTTGCCTACAATCGTTCTATGCATCATAGTATTGGTAAGAGTCCTTTTGAGGTAGTTTATGGTGCTAATCCTGATGGTCCTTTGGACTTTATCTCTCATTCTACAACAAAGCAATTTAGTGGAGATGCTGATGAAAGAGCTAAGCAGATAAAAAAGCTACATGAGGGTGTGAAAGCAACCATTGAGAAACAAAATAAGAGGTACATGCAAGCTGCTAACAAACACAAAAAACTTGTGGAGTTTAATGCAGGTGATTTGGTTTGGATTCATCTAAGGAAGGAGAGGTTTCCGCCGGGAAAATTTGGAAAACTGAAACCTAAGGCTGATGGTCCATTCAAGGTGCTTAAGAGAATTGGCAAAAATGCTTATGAGATTGAGCTACATAAAGATTACGGAGTATCCCCAACATTTAATGTGGTTGACTTAAGTCCTTTTTATAATCATGATGACGAAACAAACGAGAACTTGAGGACAAGTCTTTTTCAACCAAGGGAGATTGACACAGGAGTGTCTAATTTGCTACAATCTGCTCATATGGATCATACTGATAATATGATATTTTTTTCAGCCAATAATATTGTTACATAATCTTCAACTCAGTCTACTCAGATAAGACAGCTCATCAGCATATTCCCAACACAAAGGAATACATTAATGGAGTTGGTTGGCAGCTGTAAAGCTGTATCATGGTGCTTTTCTTCATGGCTAAGGAATTCATTAATGGAGTTGGTTGACAGCTGTAAAGCACTTAATTTCGAAATTTCCTATGCATGAAGGGTTGTTTCATGCACTAGTATTTTTTTTGGGGTTTAGGGCTTAGAAAAGATTTTAGAAAACTGAGGATATTGGTAGAAGCTCTCTTGGAGTGCTCTTTTGAACTCTGTAACTCTTGGATGCGTCCTTGAGTGGTGAGTCTTTTGCTTTCAGTTCTGTATCCTTGTTTGTTATCATTAGGGTGGTGATTTTCTGTATCCCTTTTGATTTTTAAACTTGGTGGTGAGCTATATTTCGTTCTACCGAAGTTTCTTCAAGAGTTCGTTCATTGCCTTCTGTGATATTTTCTATATGTACAACTGTTCTATTGGTGTTCTTTCGAAATCCATTCTACATTTTTACCCTCCCCGGTATCACTCTCTCATAGATCTGTAGGTTTTCAGGGATATACAATCTCCCTAGGCTTCTTTTACGTATACTTTTTTGATTTTGTGAGTTTTTGTGGACAAACTTTTGCACGATGATGAAACCTTCTTTTCTGTGGGAATTATAGGATTTTGTTTTTCTATTATTCTATTACGCATGTGATGTCACCCCAGATTTCCTAACATATTATAGTAGTAGAGGCAACAAAGGAGGGAGTTTGGATAAAGAAGTTTATTATATATTTGGGAGTCGTGTTGGGCAACGAGGAGTCGATTCCCTTATATTGTGGTAACAATGGGACGATTGCACAAGCGAAAGAACCCAAGTCTTATCATAAGTCTAAGCATGTTTTGAGGATATTCCACCTTATTAGAGAGGTCGTGACCCGAGGAGATATAGTTGTGGAAAGAGTTTCATCTGAAGATAACATCGTAGATCCATTAACAAAACCATTGTCTTATATTGTCTTTGAGCGTCATAGGGGTCTGATGGGGATCAACACATTGGTAATTAACTTTAGGTCAAGTGAGAGATTGCTAGTCATAGGTGCCCTGCAAGCCAATCACGTGAGTGATGACACATGTGACATGATACGCATTCTTTTTACTTATTATATTATTTAATATTTTATCACTTTATATTACTTATTCTATATATGAGTATATATATTATGATTTCCATGGATCTGTGCAATATGAATCAGATCATGATGAGATCACGATAATGAGATCGATTCACCTTTAAACATAGACCCTAAATAGTCCTGGTCATAGGTTACTCGAGAGGGACATCGAGATAACTGGATAGACTGGTGTGCTATATTCCCATCAATATGATGGAGGTAATTGGTCTTATAGCTGCTTGTGTGGGGACAATAGGGCTATAATATAGGTGCTCATTGGAGAATGACTTCACCGATTGATCCGCTCACTGTAAGACAACGATTTTGTTATCCTAGTGGTGTATCTGGTCCTTACACTTGAGATACCAAGGATATTCTATATGAGTATTCCACTCTTTGATACCAGACTTATAGGTTTGAAAGTTTCAGATCTAGCACAACCGGTCATCGGGTGTAACAGTCAACCTTATGAGGGCTATTGAGTGTTGATAGAGGATTATGTTGAATCTTAGATTTTGATGATGAAGTCAATTGTAATTTGTTTGATCTAATCAATATGTCGAGAAAAATGTGCAGAATTAACTGCGATGGTAGTAAGACATAAAGCAGGTGTTGTGTCAGAGTCAAGATCGAGATCTCATTGGGAGTTCGAGAGTTCGATAGAAGTCCGGACGTTTGTCGAAAGTTCTACGGGAACCATCCGAAAAGTCCAGGAGCTTGCCATAGAAACTCGTCATAACTCGCCAAGAAGATCGTCGCAAAGTCCAGGAGCTTGCCGGGAGTCCGCCGGAGCATTGTCGAGAGTTCGTCGGATGTTCATCGGAAGTACGCCGGAAGCTCGCTGGAAGAGCAATTGATGCACCGGAACAAGAAGTGTAGTAAACATGTCTTAATTATCATAGTAAGAGCATAAATTAAGTCAGGATTGGGAGGTAATCCCACTAACTTAATTAGGGGCCAATTGAGCCCTTAACAAGGCTGAATTAGGCCGAATTGAGCACCCAATTCGGCCCCTGAATTCTAGGCCGTTGGTGGCACCGCCTAGAAAGCAGTGCCCTAGGAAATCTAGGCGATGGTACCACCCAGATTGGGCAGTGGCACCACCGGTAGTTTTTGCTGCCAGTAGTGGTACTACCCTTGTCAGGCGGTGGTACCGCCAGAGCTCGGTCTCCGAGCTCTATCAGGTGGTGGTAGCTCCCAGACCGAGAGATAGTATCGCCCAGTGTCATGTGTCAGGCGGTGGTACCGCCAGGACCCCGAAAATATGGGATTAGACACTTTTTTGCTCCATTTTTGAAGTCATTGGGGCCTACAAAATCTCCACCCTTTTCTACATAAAAGAGCACGAAAGTATTGAGATATTCTTGAGTTGTTGGGGTGTAAAAGTATTGTAAGCAAGTGCTAGAGTTCTCCTCCTTCCTTTCTTAAGTTTTGAGATCATTCAAGAGAGGTATGAGACTTGTAAGGGTTATCTCCTAAACCAGTAAAAAGGAAAAGGCGCTGTAAAAGGTAGTTGGTCTTCACCTATTGAAGGAAGGCCTTTAGTGGACGTCGGAGACCTCGTTAGAGGAGGAATCCAAAAGTGGATGTAGGTCATGTTGACTGAACCACTCTAAATTCTGATTTGCTTTTCATTAGTGTAATTTACTTTAACTACAAATCGTTTCATAACAAATTACTTCTCCTCCTCATCTTACTTATGCTCTTATATGTTTCAAGTTGCTATCCTTCCGATTCGGTTTTCATCGAACATACAAAATATTTTATACAAAAATCGAAGAATTTTTCGTTGTACTAATTCAACCCCTCTTAGTGCCGCTCTTGATCCTAACAATTGGTATCAGAGCAAGATTCACTCTCATTTGGTTTTAAACGCAAGAGAGATGACATTTTCCAGCAACCAAGAGGGTCATTCAATTACACGTCTGCCCATGTTCAATCGGACGGATTACACATATTAGAAGGCTAGAATAAGGATCTTCCTAAATTCAATAGATTTTGAACTTTGGATCGTTGTTGAAAACGGTTTTCAAAAGTCTTATCTTCCAATGAACGATTGGAATAAGTTGGAGAAGAAGACTTTTACTTTAAATGCCAAGGCTATGAATGCCTTATTTTGTGCAGTAGATAAAATCAAGTTTAATCGATTATCGATTTGTGAAACGACTTTTGACATTTGTCACACACTCGAAGTGATTTATGAAGGCACTAGTAGAGTGAAGGAGTTAAAAATTAATCTTTTAGTACATTCTTATGAGTTGTTTCGAATGAAACCGAGTGAGACCATTGGAGACATGTACACCCGATTTATGGATGTTGTCAATGGTCTAAAAGGACTTGGTAAAGGTTTCTCGAATTTTGAACTCGTTAATAAGATTTTAAGATCCCTTCTAAAAAGTTGGGATTCTAAAGTAATGACTATTCAAGAGGCCAAAGATCTAAATAATTTTCCTCTTGAAGAAATAATTGGGGCACTAATGACCTATGAAATGATATATAAAGCTCATGAAGAGCTTGAGGACACCCTTCCAAAGAATAGGAAGGACATAGAACTGAGAACACAAGAAGACCACTTGAAAGAAAACTCAAGTGATGAGGACTTTGATGATGACTTGCACTCTTAACAAAGAAGTTAAAAAGATTCATAAAAAAAATAAATTTAAAAATGATACTAAAAATAAATTTGAACATAAGAAAGACAAAGTGATATGTTATGAATGCAAGATGCTGGGACATTTTAAGAGTGAATGTCCCTAAGCAAAGAGGAGGCATCCAAAGAAGAAGGCTCTCAAAGCTATAAGGGACAACTCAAGTGCATCCGAAGAAGAGGAGCCTACCATCACCGAGCAAGTTGCTTACTATGTATTAATGACCATTGGAGATGAGGCAACAAGTTCATTTGATATAAATTTATCCTTTGATGAATTATTAAATACTTTTCATGATTTATTTGGTGAATACAAATTAATTAATATAAAATACAAATTATTAAAAAAGGAGCATGCTTCTCTTGTTAATGATTTTGATAGTTTAAAAGTTAAGCACAATGATAGTTTAGCTCCATGTATGAAATGTGATGAACTAAAAACACTTAGAAAGGACAACTTGCTACTCAAGGAAATCTTAAAAAAATTTGAGGTTGGTAGCAATTCCTTGAACATGATCCTTACCAATAAGTGTCACGCCCCTCAAATATATCCATAATTTTTAAAACAATTTCAACACAGACCAATCCATCCAGGATCCAAACTAACGTTTGAGGACACTGAAAAACATTCAATCAAATTCACATCCATAAAACCTATGCATTTAAAAATCATATATCACATCACTCGATAATTCACATTTATGGCAACCCAAGCCAACTTGACAAACATGAACAACATTTATAAATCCACAAGCTAAATAAATTATACAATCAGAACTCCAACTATTCACCACAAGTTCATATCGTCATAAATTAGACTTAACATTCCGAAATTCCAAATAAGAGAGATCTTCTAACACTTTTACACAGTATATCCATTTCGATTCATCGACAACATTTCATTACATACAAAACATACTTATACAACAATATCATAATAACCACCCAGACTTGCCCATAATTCTGAATAGCTATCCACTGCCTCAGCCCAAATCAACATCTCGAAGAGTGACAAGCTGACCTGAAAGATTTATATAACAACGGAGTGAGCCAAAAACGGCTCAGCAAATGACAAAGCATATTCAGAACAAAAGGAACGGTTTCAAACGGGTAAGGTATCATAATGCAAGGCAGAATACAAGAATTCTCAAGGATACCATCTCAATAGATACCAAATCATACGTATCATGTCATTCAAAGCATATTTGATCCATAACGAATGGAGCATAGAGTAATTGGAACATATCAATGGCAGATAGGACATTTCAGAACATATCAGTTCATAGCAAATGGAGCACAGAGTAATTGGAGCATATCAGTAACAAAGGAAACATATCGGAGTTTATCAATGGCAGATAGGACATTTCAGAACATATCAGTTCATAGTAAATGGAGCACAGAGTAATTGGAGCATATCAATGGCAGATGAAATGTTCCGGAGCATATCAACGACATATGGAACATTTCGAAGCATATTATCAGTGAATGAAGCATTTCAGAGCATAACAAAAACAAATATCGTACAGAAGCTCAAACGTCGTCTTTGACGTTGCAAACATATCAATCTTATCCAAAGCATGTACAGAAACACATAACCAAAGCTCTGGATATCATATCAAACATACAGAAGGTGTAGTGGGATCTCAGTCAGAATGTGATTCATCCATTTCTGAATGACCACCTGACAAAAGTCTCCCACGTCTGGGAGCTCCATCCACCCACGTCTAGGTGAAGTCAAAGGGGGCCGGCAGAGCATCGCAGGCTCTAAGCAATATCCCACAAAGCGGGACCCCACAAAGCGGGCAAATAAGCGCATACCAGAATATCCCACATAGCGGGACCCCACAAAGCGGGCAAATCAACGCATACCCTTTACCATTTCTGGCAAAGGTCCAGACAATCCCACACACCAGAGTACAAAAGGGCAGTTTCAACAATAAGTAGCATATATCGGAAGCACACGCGGAACAACAAAGCGTACATGTGCCTTTACGAGTCAATCCGAAGTAAGCAATAATCTTTCACAAGTATATTCAGATTTGAAAGGAATTGAAAGCAAGGGCACATATGGAATCCAAGCAATCACAAATAACTCAATTCAATAAGAAGATTTGATGAATTCAATGTCCAAAGGAATTAAACTGGAATAGGCACATATCGAAAGCAAATGCGGAACAATAGGATATACATGTGCCTATATGAGTCAATACGATATAGCATAAACGTTACACAATAGTTTTCAAGAATGCAATAATTTTAAGGACAAGAGCATACAAGAATTCAAAGCAGTATTATAAAGCTCAATTGAATGAGAAAGCTAAAGGATATCAATTTCCACATGAATGAAACCAGAATATGAGAAATCGACCAAAGCTCGATTTCTGGCAGAATACAGAAGGCACATTGAACAAATGATTCAAACTATCAATCGTGCTCCAATTTACTCAGAAATAATCATTGGATGATACTTTCAGATAAGACAGGCTTCATATGAATTGAACTGTCCAACAGAGAGAGTTACAAATAATTTGGTGAGCAAGAGTCGTAGAACAAAATCTCTATTGGCAGAATTCATAATGTCATATTCAACAGATAACTAGGCAGGTGTTTAGATTCTAAATCTTTCAATCCATATATCAAGGAAAGGTCTACGAGTCTAGTTTCCAATGAAATCAGTTTTGAATAAATCAGAGTTTCCACAAAGACTTATAGGCAGCTCGGTATCAAAAGGTCAGAATCTCAGAAGTTGCACAGATTCGAATCGTTACGTCTAAACAGGAGATATATCAAATGCAAGGCTAGAACAATTCAAAGTTCCTCATATTCAAAGCAAATGTGGAGATAAAATTGGCAGTGAGGAAAGATCAGGATACTTGCAATAAGACATATCAAAGCAATTATAGGAGAAACGATCAGGGAACTTGCAATAAGACATATCAGAGCAATTATAGGAGAAACGATCAGGGAACTTGCAATAAGACATATCAGAGCAATTATAGGAGAAACGATCAGGGAACTTGCAAGAGAAAAGATTAGAAAGCTTGCAATAGAAAAGGTTAGAACACTTGCCTTTCAAAGATTTCGATCCGAAGATCCAAAGAAGGTGCCAGCCCAAATCCTTCTACTTTTCCTCCGTGTCCTCTCTCTGTTTCGTTTTGTGTTCTCGTTTTCTTCCTTTCTTCACAACTACACCACGTGTCGAACATCGAGGCACAGTCACCTGCTCTCTCTTACTCTCATTCCTTCTTTTTCTTTCCCAAACCCAGCTGCCACAGCCGCCGCCGCTGCCGCTGCCACAATCGCAGCCCCTTCCACCGCACTACCTTCCTTCCTCCCTTCTCTCGCAGACATAACTGCTGCATACGCAGTCGCTGCCGCTGCGGCCGCAATCCCGTCCGCAGCCCCTTTTTCCCCCTTTTCTCTCTTTTCTTTCCCAACTGCAACTGCCGCAGTCGCAGTCGCAGTCGCAGCCATGGCCGCAGCCACCACAACCGCAGCCTCTTCTTCCTCTCCTGCTCTACTTCCTCTCCTTCTCTTCCAGCTGCTGCTGCCACCCCTTCTCCTCTTCCTCTCTTCTTCCTCTCCTTCCCTTTCTCTTCTCCTTCCTTTCCTTCTCTTTTTTCCCAGCTGCAACTGCTGCAGTCGCGGCCGCAGCCACGACCACAACCTCTTCTTCCTCCCCTGCTCATCTTCCTCTCCTTCTTCTCTTCCAACTGCAGCTGCCATCGCCGCAGCCGCAGCCCCTTCTTTCCCTTCTCTTCTTCCTCTCCTTCCCTTCTTCCTTTCTTTTCTTCTTCTCCTCTTCTTCTTCCCTCCTCCTCCCCGGCGTCACACACACCCTCTTCTCTGTTTCCTCTGCAGGGAACAGAGGTATCACAACCTCTTCTCCTGCTTCCCCTTCTCCTTCTCTTCCTCTTCTTCTTCTTCTGCTCTTCTCCTACTCGACACCCCACACGTCTCCTCTGTTTCCACCTGCAGGAAACAGAGGTGCTGCAGCCCTAGCTGCTGCCACCTCTCGCTCCACTCCGTCTTCCCTCTCTTTTCCCTCTTCTTCTCCTTCTCTTCTTCTCCTCTTCCCTTTTCCTCCCCAAGGCGACACACCTCCCCACTGCAGCCTTGCTGCAGCTATCCTCCTCTCTTCTTCTTCTTCTTCTTCTTCTTCTTCTTCTTCTTCTTCCCTTTTCATCCTCAACGCCCCACACATCCTCTCCTCTGTTTCCACCTGCGGGAAACAGAGGTGCTGCAGCCCTAGCTGCTGCAGCTGCCTCTCTTTCTCCTCTCCATCTTCCCTCTCTTCTACTTCTTCTTTTCTTCTCTTCTCCCTCTTCTTCCTCTCTTCTTTTCCCTCTTCTTCTCTTCTCCCTCTACTTCTCTTCTTCTTCTCCCCACGCCCCACCGCTTCTCTCTGTTTCTCGAAGAAACAGAGAGAGCGTGGGAGGCGGTGGGATAAAACCGAAGTTTTCGGTTTTCTTTATTTTCTTCTTTTTACAACTTAACAGTTTAGTCCTTGAAATTTCCATATTTACATATAGGTCCTCCGATTTATAAATAAATCTTTATTAATAAGTTTCAAAAGTGAGGGATATTACAATAAGGGTCACGTTCGTAGAAAAGGCGGAATCGGATTTGTGAGTAGCTCTCATCAAAACCATCCACTTTTATTAAAGGCCCTACGTTGCATGTCTCACCTAGAAACAAATGTAACTTTTGTTGTAAATTTGGGCATGTAGCTTATAATTGTCCATTCAAGAAATATAGCCCACATAAATTAATTTGGGTTTCTAAATTAACCTCAAATGACTCAATGCAATATGATAAACTATATAAATTAATTTTTGAGGCACCCAAGGTCAAATGGGTACCTAAAAATCATCTCTTTTTGTAGAAAAATATATCATCACAAGCTAGGAGCAAGAGATGGTACCTTGATAGTAGATGCTCAAGGCATATGACTGGAATCCATCTCATTTCTCTAAGCTCACTAGCCTAGACGAAGGATATGTCACCTTTGGAGACAACAACAAGGGTAACATCATTGGCAAATGAACCATAGGTAAAATCCAATCTTCTTATTAAAGATATATTGTTAGTTGATGGTTTAAAGCATAACCTTTTGAGTATTAGTAAATTATGTGATAAAGGATATATCGTTAGATTTGAATCTAATATTTGTATTATTGAAATACCATACAAAAATACATCTATGATTATCCTAAAATAAAATAATATATACACTATCGAGATTAATGATCTTTGTAATGAAATATGTTTTTCGGTTTTGAATGACGATGCTTGGCTTTGGCATAGGAGATTAGGTCATGCTAGCATGAAACTAATCTCTAAAATTTCATCTAAAGAACTTATAAGAGGAATTCCTCATATCAAGTTCGTCAAAGATAATATGTGTGATGCATGTTAACTAGGAAAACAAATAAAATGTAGCTTCAAACCTAAGATAATTTGAAGATCATGCTTAATCAACTTTTTATAGCTTAATCAAGCTACTATAAACTCATTAAGCATGATCTCAAATCATCATCGTAACTCTGATATCCTTGGCACAATCTTTGCTCTTCTTGGCTCGATGCTCGAATCCATGGCCCAAAACCTTCTGTCGATACGTCGACCGATCCACCGGCCCGACGTCCAATCTTCTGACATGTTCCTCTGGCCCAACATGATTTTTCTTGCTTTAATTTTCTCATCCTGATCGAAGCATCCTACGTCACTCAAAACACAGATTAAAATATAAACACAATTATCAATTAGTTTCATCATCAAAATACGAGATTCAACAATCTCCCCCTTTTTGAAGATGATAACTAATTGATGACGGAGTTAAACTTAACTCCCTAAGTTTAAACAAACTCCCCCTATCAATATGGCATATTAATAGAACCTTTTTTTTTTTTGGAAAGTAAAAGTAAATTGATTATGTGTAAAGTTTCTACAAATAGCTTTATCTATACAAGTCATAGACAAAGCCAAGTAACTCATAGAGTGCGAATGCGATAGTTATGACTACACATGCTGTAGACTATAACTCCTAATTATAGCCAACATAGAAAATGTTTATCCAGATATATCAAAACTACCTGTGGGTACATAATTTGGCATCATTCCCAAGATCTTTAGCTAATAGCAAAATTAAATTTGATAAAAATATCTTTTTCTCTTTGGGTAAAGTGCTCCGTTTTGAGATCTTGCTCCATACAGGATCTTGAGTCTCTAATAATCTCTTTCAAGAGCTGACCATTGTTTGTGTGTTGACATTCAAAGATTCTGTTACATCTCTCCTTCCACATCCACCAAATAGCGCATCTGAAAGTAACCTGTGCCAGTTATGTGAGAGGCCCTTTTCTTGAGAAACATTACATGAGGTCGCCTAGTTCTTGGTACAAGTTTGGTTGCGGCAGTCTATTGAGTTCAAATCGCTGGAGAATCTCCTTCCATATCCATTTTGTATAATCACAAGCAAAATAGAGGTGGTCAACAGTTTCTTCTTGTTGCATACAAAGGGAGCATCGGTTAACATGATAGATACCTCTTCTTTTCATATTGTCTATTGTAGGTAGTTTATTGAGAAGGGCCTGCCATGTACATAAGGAATGTCTTTGTGATCCCGGTCGATCCCATGTCTAACTGCTTGGGACCCACTTGTTATTTCTTTACCTAATTTGATTCCATGCGGATGTGGCACTAAATTTGCCATTGTCATGAGGCCAAATAAGTATATCTGAAGAGTTGTTCCTGATTGGAATAGCTATAATAGTCGGCCAAAGTGATAACATTTCGGGAGAAATAGGATTAGGGAGACTCTAGGTACCGTTAGCAATGAACTCCGAAACCTTCCAATCTTTGGGAGCCCAAAGATCTTTTCGTATTCTGTCGCCATATAATTGAAATATACTCTTCCCATTCACCCAAGGATTGTACCATATATTAGTACTAGTTCCAGAAGAGATTGCATAAGAAATGTGTTTGATTAGCCAATTCCTTGCCTTTAAAATTCCTTTCCAAGCTACAGAGTGGTATGTTCTTGTTGAAATTTCCCAGATTGATTCCTTTGAAAGATACCTAGCAAAAACCCAATGTGACCATAAGGAACATTTGTTTTACAAAAGATCCCACAATTGTTGTACCAAACATGCTTTATTCCAATCTGTAGTATTTCTCAAGTTTAGCCCCCCTTCATCTTTCGGTTTGCAAATGCTATCCCAATTTACCATATGCATTGCCTTATCATTTGTGCCATTCCAGAAGAAGTTCATTAATAACCGTTCAATATCTTGGAGAAGTCCAACAGGCAGAAGAAATGCATTACACCAATATATAGAGTAGGAGTGCAATACCGAACGGATGAGTTCGAGTCGTCCTGCTTTTGATAGAAACCTATTTTTCCAAGAAGAAATTCTATTCTTTATTTTTTGCAAGATAGGCTGACAGTGGGTTTTGTGAATGCCTGTGGATATGAGCGGGAGACCCAAATAAGGAACTGGCAAGCTTCCCTTACTAACCCGCAAAGTTTGTGCAATAAAGACCTTATCCTCAACGTAAGGGCTCATATATACTTTACTTTTTGAATGATTTAATTGAAGTCTAGAAACAATACCAAAGTCATTCATAATAGTAGCCAGGTTCTTTACTGAAGTTGGTTCATTTTGGAGAAAGATAAGTAAATCATCTGCAAATGTTATATGTGATATATGAATAGAACCAGCAATGGGTACCTTAATGCTGCCATTTAAGACTGCGTGTTCCAACATACAGCTAAGTCCTTCCATCGCAATAGTAAAGAGATACGGAGATAGTGGATCACCTTGTCGGATGTCATTCGTGCTCCCAAAAAAACCAATATGTGAGCCATTAAAGAGTATCGAAAACTTTGGAGTTTCCAGGCAAGATTGAATCCAATTAACCCCATTGCTGTGGGAAGTTCATATTAAGGAGCATCTTATAGATAAATTTCCTATTAACTGAATCAAAGGCTTTCCGTAAATCAGCATTAAAATAGATTTTTGTCCCTCTTGCTTTTGAATGCAAATCTTTGACCAAGTCATTAGCAAGCAAAATGTTATGATGTATACTTCTCCCTTTGATGAAAGCAGCTTGATTTGGGCTAATGATCTTGTGTATTACCTTTTGCATTATATTTGCCAATACTTTGGAGATGATCTTGTAAATAAAGTTGCATAATGATATGGGTCGATAGTTCTCTAGTGAATCAACCCCTACATTCTTCGGAATTAAAGAAATAAAAGTGTAATTCATCTCTCTAAAAATATGACCTGAAGAGAAAAAATGTTGGCAAGCCTTGATCACATCATTTCCAATAATAGACCAAGCAGTTTGGTAAAATTTAGCTGGAAATCCATCTGGACTTGGGCTGTGCTTTGGTGACTTAAAGACAACACATACAATTTTGTCATCTGTAATTGGGGCATTGAGGATTGAAATAGCTTCTGAATCAAGTTTTCTAGTCGGCTCCACATGAATGTTATTAGGTTTCCCAGCTTGATTGAGTAAGGAATAAAAAAATTGCTCTGTGTGTGCTTTAATCTCATCTAAATTCTCAATAAGATTATAATCTTTGTCTCTGCATTTGCTGATACGGTTAACAACCCTTCGAGTAGCAATTGAAGCATAGAAAAATTTAGTATTGGAATCCCCTAGTGTGGGCCAATGCTGTCGAGACTTCTGCTTTGCAAAACTTTCCTCCTGTTTTAAGGCTTGCATGAAGTTATTTCTGACTTCTGTCTCTTTGTAGATAATATTCTCATCATTTGGCTGAAGTTACAGCTCATGTTGCAATGACATTAGTTCCTTTCTGCAAAATTGAACTCTGGTGGTAATATTGCCAAAGGTATTTGTATTCCACTCCTTTAGTGCTACTTTACAGGCTTTGAGCTTTTGATATAAGATGTAAGGGGGGGATCCATGCACATTAACATTCCAAGCAGATCTGATAACATCAAGAAATTGAGGATGAGTACTCCACATGTTAAAGAATCTAAACGGTTTCTTGCCTCTTGGTGTCGCTTTGTCTTCGTGTATATACATTAAAGAATGGTCAGAAAACAAAGGAGCACCATACTCAAGAAGTGAATCTGGGTAAACTGTTAACCATTCATGATTAATCAAACACCTATCAAGTCGAGCCATTATTTTTCTGTTAGCAGCACCTTGATTACTCCAGGAGAGCCAATTTCCCACAGATTTCATATCAAACAATGCTGCAGTGTCAATGTAATCATTAAAACTTTGAAGCTGGCTTTCTGAAAGTTGTCTACCCCCCTCTTTTTCATTTGTGTACCGAACAGTATTAAAGTCTCCAAGAACAATCCAAGGTACATTGAGACAGCCATTTACAATATTAGTCAGGTCAGACCAAAGAGTATTTCTTTCTTGCATACTGTTTGAAGCATATATACTAGAGAAATTGAATTGACAACCATTCTTTTTGTCCTCTAGCTTAAGATGAATGAATTGATCAGTAGCAGAAATAAACCAAGCATTAATAGAGTTAGGACGCCATAAGACCCATATTCTACCAAAAGTTTCATTTGAGTTATTGGTAAACAGTTCTGCGTCCGACCATATTAAATTCTTTTGAGCTTGAACGCGCGATTGTTTAATTTTGGTTTCCACTAGAATAACAATATCACATGTGACTGACTTGATTATTCTATTGAGCTCCCGACATTTCTCCGGCTTATTCTATTGAGCTCCCGACATTTCTCTGGCATTTTATCTTCATTAGTAATAAACAAATGAAAAGGTGGTAAGGTATTCATCCTACGACTTTGGATGGACTGTACCATCCTTTTTCTTATCCTTCGGTTTTGTATTTTCCTCCCGCACAATATCCTTACCTTTTATGGCTTTATTCCTATATTTATCCACATCATCTACAACTTGCAGATTTTTAAACTTTAAAGTACCTTGAATCATGTGGTCTTGATTGGCAGGGTTTGTTGTAGCACGATAAGATTGTTGCAGCACAATATCCTGGATAGTACTTGTTGGAGCAGCCTGGCTAGAGAGGTTTGTTGGGGCATGAGTTTGTTGAGACAGAATATCCTTGTTGGCGATGTTTGTTGTGGCCTGAGTTTGTTGAGGAAGAATATCCTTGCTGGCAAGATTTTTTTGGGCCTGAGTTCGTTGAGCTATTGTGGACGGATCCGATGATATTGGAAGAGATGAAGTTCCTGACTTATGTTTCTCCTGTCCACTAGTACCATGGGAAACCTCTGTTGTGGAAGGCTTCGACATTATAGGAAGAGATAAAGTTTTGGATTTATCCTTCTGTTCGCGGTGCTTTCCTTGCGAGTCGGAATGCTCAATAGTTTTCGCCACCATCGGTGCTACTGCCATTAGAGAAGAATCACTTTGTTGCTGAGGCGCTTGACATGGTCGATAGACCTTTGTGGTTGGTTTTGGGGTTTGCTAACAAGCTCCATTTGCATTACCAAAAGATAAGCAACACTGACATCGTTGTGGCTTCCAGGAGTATGAGACATGTACCTTCCGAGTGTTTCCGTCAAGATCATGATAGAAAACCTCATTAGGAAGATCTTTGTCGGAAGAAACCAGCACACATGCTCGTGCAAATGCTAATCTCGTCTGAGCTGCTGTTGCTTTGTCGATGTAGAGTGGCTGTCCCAGAGTGCTGCATAACTTTGCAATAAAACGTCGACTCCAAAGATGTAGAGGCAGTCCTTGAAAGGATACCCATAATGGAATAGACTGTAGGCTATCTAACTCCAAACGGACATCAGGAGACCAATGTCGTAGAATCATTGGATGACCGCGGATAGTCCAGAATCCTTCGAGGATTCGTTGCAAATCTTCTTCAGAGTATAGCTTGCAAACAAAGAATCCGTTCTCCAGCATATGAAGATCAAATGACGATATTCCCCATCGAGTTTTGATAAATGAGGATAGTGGGAAATAAGATGTTTTGAGACCTACCACATAGCTAACAATCGCCATAGACAATGTCTCAATAAGCTCTGCTGAATCAGCAGTCTCGTATACAGCAATCTTCTTATCAGCCTGAACTTCTAGAGTAAAGAATTCCAAGCTTAGATCTTGACTTCCAACCGGAGCCTTGAAGAGGCTAGTCCAAGGCCGAGGATCGCTGGAAATGAGAGCAGGCTGCCGCGATCTAGAGCGCGACCTGCTTCGATGCTGCTTCGTCGAAGGAGTTTCTCTCTGGAATGGATATGGTGGAGGAGCAACTTGGGCGGTAACGGTAGGGAGCCTTGCCATCGTTTCAACCCTCCCGCCACCATTGCCAGCCCTAGGGGCCGTCGTTGCCATGTTTGATCCCTCTTCTGGTCGCCGCTACAGAAACGACGCCATTGGGAAAAGCCACTGCTGCAGTATATTAGATCGCCGCTACAGTACCGTCGCCCTTGGGAGATTTGGTTGCTGCTACAGTATCGTCGCCCTTAGGGAGAAGCCGACAATGCAGGAGATCAGATCGCTGCTACAGTACTGTCTCCCATGGGAGAGAGCCAACGCTGCCGGAGTTAGATCGCCGCTACAGTACAGTCGCCTTTGGGAAACAGCCAACGCTGTAGGAAATCATATCACCGCTATAGTACCTATGGAGATCTGGTCGCCGCTACAGTGTCGTTGCCCTAGATCTGGTCGCCGCTACAGTGTCATCACCGCTACTATACCATCGCCCAAGATCTGGTCGCCGCTACAGTGTCGTCGCCGCTACAGTCCGTCGCCCTAGATCTAGTCGCCGCTACAGTACCATCGCTGCTACAGTGCCGCTATAGAACCTTGAATTCAAACTGAATTCAAGTCATTACAATATTCATCATGAATACTTGCAACACGTCATTATGTATAACATGATCATACTTCTCCCCCTTTGTCATCAACAAAAAGGAGAAGTTCTACTATCATGTGTTTGGAAATACAAGTTCAACCCATTGATGAAAAACAGAATATCCATTTTTATCATCATGCGATTTGAAGCTAGAAAATTTAGCGAGTATAACATCATGCTTAGAACATTCAAGCTATCGAGTTGTAGATATGCAAGGTAGTAAGATAGCATGTTCTACTTCATACAGCCAAAATTCGTCAGACTCTTATAGTATTGGAATATCAGAGTAGATTTGAAAGATTATCCAACCAAGCCAGAGATTGGTTAGAACGACAACTTCTGGATACATTTATTGAAGGGCTTATTCCCGAGATCTGGTGCGAGGTTAAGGCTCGTCAACCCCGCACTATGATGGCTGCGATTTCATTTGCATGCCTACATGAAGAAAAAATCAGTGTGGAATATCGTCGAAACAGAGGTGCCAATAAACAGGTGATTAGCAGGCAACCTGCCTTATCTACTCCTAGTCGAAACCATAACACTAGCAGACTAACCCGGGAAGAACTCAAAGAAAGGTTAGCAAAGGGTTTATGCTGGCATTGCGATGAAAAGTGGAGTAAGGAGCATTGATGCAAACAAGGAAGACTTTTGATGATTGAACCGATTGAGGAGGAACCGGAAGTAGAAGTATCAGATTCCGATCATGAAGAAGTGGAAACTGATGATGATGTTGAAGTCGTCACACATACAGTGCATGCATTGGCTGGCTACTCTAATCCACAAACTATAAAAATTGGGGGAACTCCGAAACACCAGCCTGTCACTATTTTGATTGATACGGGTAGCACTAATAATTTTATGGATAGGAAAGTTGCAGCCCGATTAGCTTACCACATCGAGTGTTGTGACAAATTTGAAGTCAAGGTCGCCAATGGATGGATTTTAACCTGTGACAGCAAGTGCTCAAAGATAAAACTAATTTTGCAAGGTCAAGAATGATTTGTGGATTTTTTTTATTACCCTTGGAAGACTATGAAGTGGTGCTCGAAATTGAATGGCTATCAACCCTAGGTGATGTCTCTTGAAATTTTTCTAAACTGATTATGAAGTTCTATATTAATGGAAGACAGGTGACTCTCATAGGAAGACGAGGAGGTAAGGTTACAACTATCATTAGCCATCGGATGGAGCGGGTCCTTCGGAAGACACACACCAAATTTTTGGTACAATTACATAACATTGAAAAGGAAATGATAGTGAACATTCCAGTTGGAAATATTGAATCATTGCTAACAGAGTTTGCGAATATATTTGTAGAGCCACACGAAATTCCACCTCTTAGATGTCATGATCATCGGATCCCACTATTACCGGAGAAGGCACTAACCAATGTCCGACCCTATAGATATCCACATTTTCAAAAGGCAGAGATAGAGAGGATTATCACAGAGATGCTTAAAATAGGAGTTATATGAGCTAGTGTTATGTTAGGACTCTAGCTAGGAGAGTCCTAATTGAGAGGGATATTCTGTTAGGACTCTAGCTAGGAGAGTCCTAATTGAGAGGGACACTCTGTTAGGACTCTAACTAGGAGAGTCCTAATTGAGAGGGACATTCTGTTAGGAGATTTTTTCTTAGAGAAGAATTAGGACTTGTAAGGGAATAGGAGTCTTGAGTATGAGTCATATTAGGAGTTGGTTAGAAGTAAGAGTCCTAAGTAGGAGTCCTATTAGGAGTTAGGGTTTAGAAGCCCTATAAATAACCATGTATTCCTTCTCTTTTGTTAAGCAATAGATGAATCTTTTCTGCAGCCTTTGAGCAGCAACTTGGAGGGAGGAACCCCTATAGAGTTCCAAGGAGGCCGATCCCCTAAAGAGATCAACCCCAAGTTTAGAATCTGCAAGGGTTCTATCACCTGGTATCAGAGCAGCGTTCTTGGCATCTCGCTGCCCTTCCACTGCCATCCATCAACCCTCGACAACCGCCCAAAGCAATTCCCACAATTGCTTAAGAGATCATTGCCAAATTCCACCATCATCTCCACCACCGCAGATCATCCTTTGATCTCCCTGTGAATTGCAACAGGTTCTGGTTTCCTACCTTACTGCTGCTGCAATTTAGTTATCCATATTCGAAAATCCAAAAAAAAAAAAAAATAAATAAATTTCGTTCCTATATTGCTGCAAATTTCATCGTAAGTTGCTGAAATTTTTCGACGAGAATTCTGCTATCGCAACTTACACCAATTTTCTTGCTGTTACTGTCGAAATTTTCTTGATTAAATTGGACATCCTTGCTGTCATATAAACTGAGATATTGCTGTCAATTCCCTCCTCAAATCTCTCAAATTTTTTGTGGAGATTTCATTGAGAAACCGCTGTTTCTTCGACGTTAATTCTGCTCTTACAAGACAACACAATTCTGCAGCAAACTTTCACTGATTTCTATCAAACCTATACATGCCTTTAACCCGTCAACAAAAGAGAAATCTTAACATCACAGATTTGGAGTCATATACTATGGCATCTGAGGACGCAATCAATGCTAAATTTGAAGCCTTTGAGGCACGAATGGAGGATAAGATTCGGACTCTCCTTACCGAATTCAGTTTGGGCCGACCACCAAGCCCGAAGAAATCACATCAAGGAGAGAGCTCTAATCAATCAAATCATGCCCAAAGAGATGACTTCCAAGAGAGGGGAGGTTCTATGACCGACCCCAACTATTCGCGCATGAGAGTAGACTTCCCTAGATGGGAAGAAGGAGACCCAATTGGTTGGATCTCGCGCGCGGAGCGATATTTTCGGTACCATAAAACTGCAGATGCATCCATGGTGGAAATTGCAGCTATACATCTTGAAGGGGATGCCATACAATGGTTTGACTGGTTTGAACACACTTATGGAGCCCTTTCATGGCGACAATTCAAAGAAGGACTACTGATCCGCTTCGGACCAACTTATTACGAGAACATTGACGGACAACTAGCAAAGATCCGACAAACCTCCACCATTCAGGAGTACCAAACCAGGTTTGAAAGGTTATCTAATCAAACTCGTGATTGGTCTGAAAAACAGTTATTGGGTACTTTTATTGAGGGTTTAAAGCCGGAGATCCGGGGAGAAGTTAAGGCGCGACAACCATACACGCTTATGGCAGCCATCTCTTTCGCACGACTTCAAGAAGAGCGATTGAACCATGAAGCCCGGAGGACTAGGATCACTCCACGACCTACAATACTAAAGCCCTCAGCCCCCCCTACTATCAACCGAGTCCCTGCACCGAAAAGGTTAACAAGAGAAGAACTTCGGGAGCGATCTGCGAAGGGGTTATGTTGGCATTGTGACGAGCCGTGGAGCCGCGAGCATCGCTGTAAAAAAGGTAGACTTCTTATGATTGAACCAGTAGAAGAAGAGGTCTTTGAACATTTAGAAGAGAGCCTTGAACATGAAGAAGAAGATATGGAAGAAGAGTCACAGCCGACCGACATTATGGTACATGCACTAGCCGGCTACTCAAATCCGCAAACGATAAAAGTTGGAGGCCTTCTCAAACAACAGCCGATCACTGTTCTCATCGACACGGGTAGCACTAATAACTTCCTGAATAGTAAGGTTGCTGCTCGGATGGCACTGCATATTGAAGGTTGCAGCAAGTTCGATGTAAAGGTTGCCGACGGCAGAATCCTAAAGTGCGACCAAAGATGCCCGCAGGTGAAACTATTACTACAAGACCAAGAAATTATCACCGATTTCTTCCTCCTACCAATCGATGACTATGAGGCAGTGCTTGGTATAGAATGGCTGACTACACTAGGTGATGTCTCTTGGAACTTTTCTAAATTAATTATGAAATTCTACTGTAAGGGCAAACAGATCATCCTACGCGGGAAGCGCGGAAGCAACGTTACCACTGTTTCGACCCAACGAATGGAGAAAGTTTTACACAAGGTAAATGGTGGCTTTTTGATGCACCTCCAGCAGCAACCAGAGGGGAAGAAAATAGAAATTGAAGATCAAAATCTTGCCCAATTGCTTACTGAATTTGCCGACATATTTGCTGAACCGCGCGGTCTTCCTCCTTCTCGGCAACATGACCATCGAATTCCAATCCTTCCGGGCAAGCCACCAGCGAACACTCGACCGTACCGATATCCTCACCTCCAGAAAGATGAAATTGAAAAGATCGTAAAGGAGATGCTTGAAACAGGGGTGATTCGGCCAAGTTGCAGCCCCTATTCCTCACCGGTGCTACTTGTACGCAAGAAGGACGGAACTTGGCGGATGTGCATCGACTACCGAGCTTTAAATGGCATCACCGTCAAGGACAAATACCCAATACCAGTGGTGGATGAACTTCTTGATGAATTGAAAGGAGCTCGAGTCTTCACGAAGTTGGACCTCCGATCCGGTTACCACCAAATTCGGGTATGTAACGATGACATTCCAAAAACTGCATTTCGCACACATGATGGCCATTATGAATTCTTGGTAATGCCTTTTGGACTCACTAATGCTCCTTCAACCTTTCAAAGTCTCATGAATGATATATTTCGGAGCTTTCTTCGTAAATTTGTGCTGGTATTTTTCGATGATATTCTCGTTTACAGCCCTTCTCTCGAGACTCACTTTCAGCATTTACGGATTGTTTTGACGATCCTTCGGGAGAATACTCTTTTTGTTAAGCAACCAAAGTGCAGCTTTCTCCAGCAAAAAGTAGAGTACCTTGGGCATATAATATCAGAAGAAGGAGTGGCGGTAGACCCAACAAAAATTGAGGCAATGCAAGGCTGGCCGAAACCTACAAACGTGAAATTACTGCGGGGGTTCCTTGGACTAACGGGTTACTACCGAAAATTTGTTAAGGACTATGGGAAGATCAGTGCACCACTCACTTCTTTACTGAAAAAAGATGCTTTCCAATGGTCGGACAAAGCCTCTGCTGCCTTCGACAAACTTAAAGCAGCCATGACAACGACGCCGGTGCTTGCGCTACCAAATTTCAATATACCCTTCATCATTGAGGCCGACGCATCTGGAGTCGGAATTGGAGCTGTTCTCATGCAAAATGGTCGACCACTCGCATACACTAGCAAGGCATTATCTCCCTCCCATCAAAATATGTCAGTATATGATAAGGAGATGCTTGCCATTATACACGCAGTAACGAGGTGGAGACCCTACCTGATCGGCCGACGATTTCAAATTAAAACTGACCATAAAAGCCTCAAGTACTTTTTGGAGCAAAAGATATCATCCCCTGAGCAGCAAAAATGGGTAACCAAACTTCTTGGATTTGATTATGAAATTATTTACAAAAAGGGGAAAGAAAACGTTGTTGCAGATGCACTCTCACGGCTACCTGAACAAGCTAAGGTTTTAGCCATCTCCCTTCCTACCACCGGTCTCCTCGAGGACATTAGGGAAGAATGGAAGAAGGATCCAGAGATCAGTAAGATCATAAAAAAATTGGAGGAGGATCCAAGTGCAATAGCCCACTACACTTGGGATTCGAGGAATTTATGCTACAAAGGTCGCATTGTGCTTATACCTGACTCCCCTTGCATCGCAATCATCTTGCATGAAATGCACTCTATACCTTCAGCAGGGCACTCTGGATTCCTAAGAACCTACAAAAGAGTGAAGCAAAATTTTTATTGGAGAGGGATGAAAAAAATTATTGCTGAATATGTGGCACAATGTGATGTATGTCAACAGCACAAGGGTGAAACTGTGGCAAATCCAGGGAAGCTACAACCACTACCCATACCAGACTCAGTGTGGACTGACATCTCCATGGACTTCATTGAAGGGCTGCCATCTTCCAAAGGTAAAAGCACGATTCTCGTGGTGGTTGATCGACTTACGAAATATGCTCATTTTTGTGCTGTGAGAAATCCCTACACTGCTGCTAGTATTGCTCAGATTTTCATAGAAAATATTGTTAAACTGCATGGGATGCCAAGGTCCATCGTAAGTGATCGTGACAGGATCTTCACTAGTAAATTTTGGACCGAGTTATTTCAGTTACAAGGCACCAAACTCAAGATGAGCACAGCATATCATCCACAAACTGACGGCCAAACAGAGGTGGTAAATAGGTGCTTAGAGACGTACCTCCGGTGTTTCGCTAGCGACCGACCAAAAGAGTGGGCGAAATGGCTTCCTTGGGCCGAATGGTGGTATAATACTACATATCATTCATCTACAAAATGTGCCCCTTATGAAGCATTGTATGGTCGACCAGCACCTGTGATTCCAAAGTATGTAATTGGCTCGGCCAAGGTAGATCAGGTTGACCAAGAATTGATTGATAGGGACAAACTCTTACAACTGTTAAAAGATAATCTCTCTACCGCTCAAGCCAGAATGAAGCAGCAAGCCGACACACGACGAAGTGAAAGAGAATTTTCAGTGGGAGATTGGGTTTATCTTCGCCTACAACCATACAAGCAACTCTCTATTAACACTCGAGCCTCCATGAAGCTATCCCCACGTTTTTATGGGCCCTATCAGATCACAGAGTGTATTGGAGCCGTGGCATACAGACTTAAATTACCTGAAGATGCCAAAATTCACCCTGTCTTCCACGTATCATGCCTAAAGCCCAAGTTGGGAGAACACGAGTCACCCCAGATCCAACTGCCCAACACAACTGAGGATGGAGTTATTCAAGCCCAACCACAGGCCATCCTCGATCGCAGGATCGTGATGCGTTGCCGACATCCCTCTACTGAAGTACTAGTGCATTGGAATAATCTACCACTTGAAGACGCCACATGGGAACCATATGAGGAGCTGAAGACCCGGTTCCCTGAGTTCATGGAATCTCAGCCTTGAGGACAAGGCTGATTTGAAGAGGGCGGGTCTGTTAGGACTCTAGCTAGGAGAGTCCTAATTGAGAGGGATATTCTGTTAGGACTCTAGCTAGGAGAGTCCTAATTGAGAGGGACACTCTGTTAGGACTCTAACTAGGAGAGTCCTAATTGAGAGGGACATTCTGTTAGGAGATTTTTTCTTAGAGAAGAATTAGGACTTGTAAGGGAATAGGAGTCTTGAGTATGAGTCATATTAGGAGTTGGTTAGAAGTAAGAGTCCTAAGTAGGAGTCCTATTAGGAGTTAGGGTTTAGAAGCCCTATAAATAACCATGTATTCCTTCTCTTTTGTTAAGCAATAGATGAATCTTTTCTGCAGCCTTTGAGCAGCAACTTGGAGGGAGGAACCCCTATAGAGTTCCAAGGAGGCCGATCCCCTAAAGAGATCAACCCCAAGTTTAGAATCTGCAAGGGTTCTATCATGTTAGCCCATATTCCTCCCCAGTCTTACTAGTCAAAAAGAAGGATAGCTCATGGCGGATGTGTGTCGACTATCAAGCACTTAACAACATTACAGTGAAAGATAAATATCCTATTCCAGTAGTGGATGAACTGTTGGATGAATTGCAAGTAACTGATGTCTTCACTAAATTGAATCTACAATCGGGCTATCATCAAATCAGAGTAAATGAAAGGGATGTTCAGAAAACTGCCTTCAGGACATATAACGACCATTATGAGTTTCTAGTAATGCCTTTTGAGTTAACCAATACGCCCTCTACCTTCCAAAGTTTAATGAATGACATATTTCAGGCTCATCTCCATAAGTTTGTTTTGGTTTTCTTTGATGATATTTTAATATACATTCATTCCCTAGAAAGTCATTTATTACATTTACGAATTGTCTTTAATATTCTTCGTGAGAATGGTCTTTTTGTCAAGAAATCTAAGTGCAGTTTTGGGCAACCTGAGGTTGAGTACCTCGGCCATGTCATATCTCAAAAGAGTGTTGTAGTTGATCCTTCAAAAATCCAAGTGATGACAGACTAGCCAATTCCAAAGTCAATCAAAGCTCTAAGGGGGTTCTTGGGACTAACAAGCTATTATCAAAAGTTTGTGAAGAATTATGGCAAAATTAGTTCCCCCTTGACGTCGTCGCTTCTAAAGAAAAATGCATTCAGATGGTCAGAAGAGGCAACTTAGGCATTTCAATTCTTGAAAACTGCAATGACTACTACACCCGTGCTTACTCTACCCGATTTTAATAAGATGTTTGTGATTGAATCTTATGCTTCTGAAGCTAGAATAGGGGCTGTATTAATGCAAGAAAGTTGGCCTATCGCTTATGCTGGTAAGGCTCTTTTCCCTTCCCATTTGAGTTTATCTATTTATGACAAGGAGATGCTAGCCATAATATATGCAGTCACAAAATGGAGACCCTACCTAATTGGTCGACGATTTCAAATACGGACTAATCACAAAAGCCTTAAATATTTTCTAGAGCAAAAGATTTCTTCTTTATAGCAGTAGAAATGGGTCACAAAGCTACTGGGATTCGATTATGAGATCATTTATAAAAAGGGGAGTGATAATTTAGTAGCAGATGCCCTCTCACGCCTTCCAGAATAAGTTGAACTAGTAGCTATTTCTATTTCTATTTGTGAGACTTTAGAAGTTATCAGAAGGGAATAGTCAAATAATCCTGAGATCCAAAGCATCATTAAAAAATTGGAAGAAGCCCCAAGTTCTATCTCAAATTATAGTTGGGATTCGGTGGACTTGCGCTATAAAAGTCGAATAGTGGTTGCCCCATATTCTTCTTGCCAGACAATAATTCTGAAGGAGTTCCATTCATCACCAATTGCTGGTCACTCGGGATTTCTCCGCACTTATAAGCGAGTTCGACAACTTTTTTACTGGAAAGGTATGAAAAATTTTATCAAGAAATTTGTTACTGAATGTGATAAGACCCTAAAGTCTTATCGTCGCTCTGATACTAAATGATAAGACTTTAAAGTCTTATCATTGCTCTGATACCAAATGATAAGACCTAAAGTCTTATCGTAAAAAAGAAGAAGAGAAAGGGGATGATCACTTCGAGGGGATCGACCTCCTTGATCGCTTCGAGGGGATCGGCCTCTTAGGGTTTGTCAAAAGACAGAATAGTATTTTTCATAGATAACTGAAAAGAACCAGTTATATCCCTATTTATAGAGTTCCACCCAGAGTCCATCAGGAAATGAACTCTAATAATAAAAAAATATGAAATAACCCTCTACTTGACTCTAATTGAACCAAACTGACTCAATAAACAACTGGACAAAACTGACTCAATAAACATTATTCAAAAGCTTAGAAAAAGGATCCTAACAGTTCCTCCTTCTTCAAATCAGCCTTGTCCTCAAAGTTGAGCAGCATCCATCTCAGGGAGCTTCTCTTTCAGCACTTTAGCCATAGGCTATCTGCAACGCATCACAACCCGTTGATCAAGTAAGTATGGTCTCCACTCTTTGATAGTGTAAGCAACAGGTTGGTCTTTCAGTGTAGTAATCGTTGCATGAAACTTTTGGCCTTGTATAATCAATTTTATCTTTGAACCTTTGTTATCACAAGTGAAAATCTGTCCATCAACGATCTTTACTTCGAATCTGTCATAGTCTTCAATGTGGTGGGCCAATCGGTCAATAGTCTCACTGTCCATAAAATTGTTAGTGCTTCTAGTATCAATCAAAACTATAATAGGCTGATGCTCTAGAGTTCCGGCAACTTCCATAGTTTGCGGGTGTTAGGACTCTAGCTTGGAGAGTCCTAATTGAGAGGGACATTCATGTAAAACTGTTAGGACTCTAGCTAGGAGAGTCCTAATTGAGAGGGGCATTCATGTAGGAGGTGTTTTCTTAGAGAATAATTAGGAGTTGTAAGGGAATATGAGTCTTGACTAGGAGTCCTACTAGGAGTTAGTTAGAAGTAAGAGTCTTAAGTATGAGTCCTATTAGGAGTTAGGGTTTAGAAGCCCTATAAATAGCCTTGTATTCCTTCTCTTTTTTTAAGCAATAGACGAATCTTTTCTACAGCCTTTGAGCAGCAACTTGGAGGGAGGAACCCCTATAGAGTTCCAAGGAGGCCGATCCCCTAAAGAGATCAACCCCAAGTTTAGAATCTGCAAGGGTTCTAACGCCTGGTATCAGAGCAGCATTCTTGGTGTCTCGCTACCCTTCCACAGCCATCCATTAACCCTCCACAACCGCCCAAAGCAATTCCCACAATTGCTTAAGAGATCGTTGCCAAATTCCGCTATCATCTCCACCACCATGGATCATCTTTTGATCTCCCCGTGAATTGCAACAGGTTCTAGTTTTCTACCTTACTGCTACTGCAATTTAGTTATCCTTATTTGAAAATCCCAAAAAAATTATTCCTATATTGCTGCATAAACTTTTTGTCATAAAGTTTTCATCTCTACGACGAAAGATACATTGCAGAATTCCAACCGTATAGAACCATCTGTTTGATCTTGCTATTGTGTTTTTTCTATCCAAATCTCTACAAAATTTTTATGACATTTTTGACATTTCCTAATAGCAGATTTCCTTTAGTTTTGTAAAAAAATTCTCAATATAAACCATTGATATTTTACGTCTAATCTGCTATACTTGAAAATCTGCACTATAAAATTTCAGCCGCATAGTACTGATTTTTTGATCTTGATACTACGTTGTTTCTATCCAAATCTCTACGACATTTTTATGATAGCTTTGACACTTCCTAACAGTGGATTTCCCTTTGGTTTCATAAAAAAATTCTCAATATAAACCACTGATCATTTACGTCCAATCTGCAATACTTAAAAATTTGTGCTGTAGAAAGTTTCAGCCGCTTATTGTTTCCTTAACCCATCTATTTGCAATCTTTTTTGAATGAAATTTCTTATACACTTCATAGATTATCTTAGCTTCCATCTAAAATTGATCTATTAAGAAATTCATCTCTAAAAATGATTTTGTGTTGCTGCAAATTTTCATCGTAAACCGCTGAAATTTTTCGACGACAATTATGCTATCGCAACTTGCACCAATTTTCTTACTGTTATACTGCCAAAATTCTCTTGATTAAATTAGACATACTTGCTGTCATATAAACTGTGATGTTGCTATCAATTTCCTCATCAAGTCTCTCAAGGTTTTGGTAGAAATTACATCGAGAAACCATTGTTTCTTTGACGACAATTCTACTCTTACGCAATCTCTTATGGTAGGAATTTTAAAGGCAAGGAATTGGCTAATCAAACACATTTCTTATGCAATCTCTTCTGGAACTAGTACTAATATGTGGTACGATCCTTGGGTGAATGGGAAGAGTATATTTCAAATATATGGTGACAGAATACGAAAAGATCTTGGGGCTCCCAAAGATTGGATGGTTTCCGAGTTCATTGCTAACGGTACCTGGTGTCTCCCTAATCCTATTTCTCCCGAAATGTTATCACTTTGGCCGACTATTATAGCTATTCCAATCAGGAACAACTCTTCAGATATACTTATTTGGCCTCATGACAATGGCAAATTTAGTGCCACATCCGCATGGAATCAAATTAGGCAAAGAAATAACAAGTGGGTCCCAAGCAGTTGGACATGGGATCGACCGGGATCACAAAGACATTCCTTATGTACATGACAGACCCTTCTCAATAAACTACCTACAATAGACAATATGAAAAGAAGAGGTATCTATCATGTTAACCGATGCTCCCTTTGTATGCAACAAGAAGAAACTGTTGACCACCTCTATTTTGCTTGTTATTATACAAAATGGATATGAAAGGAGATTCTCCAGCGATTTGAACTCAATAGACTGCTGCAACCAAACTTGCACCAAGAACTAGGCGACCTCATGCAATGTTTCTCAAGAAAAGAGTCTCTCACACAACTGGCAAAGGTTACTTTCAGATGCGCTATTTGGTGGATGTGGAAGGAGAGATGTAACAGAATCTTTGAATGTCAACACACAAACAATGCTCAGCTCTTGAAAGAGATTATTAGAGATTCAAGATCCTGTATGGAGCAAGATATCAAAACGGAGCACTTTACCCAAAGAGAAAAAGATATTTTTATCAAATTTAATTTTGCTATTAGCTAAAGATCTTGGGAATGATGCAAAATTATGTACCCACAGGTAGTTTTGATATATCTGGATAAACATTTTCTATGTTGACTATAATTAGGAGTTATAGTCTACAGCATGTGTAGTCATAACTATCGCATTCGCACTCTATGAGTTACTTGGCTTTGTCTATGACTTGTATAGATAAAGCTATTTGTAGAAACATTACACATAATCAATTTACTTTACTTACCAAAAAAAAAAAAAAACAAGACAATTCTACTCTTACAAGACAGCACATACTTGCTGCAACTTCCACTTATTTCTATCAAACCTTTGCTACCATCTACCATAGATCCAAAACTTTCATCTACAGCCCTAAAACTCCATCAAACCACACCCTCAAACTGTACCCAAAATAGCTACAAAGCAAGCCTAAACCGTAGCCTACATCCACCGATCTACCAACCCTTTCGACCATCACCTCTCTCAACCAATACATGCCTTTAACCTGACAACAAAAGAGAGATCTTAACATCATAGATTTGACGGCATATACTATGGCATCTGAGGAGGTAATCAATGCTAAATTTGAAGCCTTCGAGGCACGAATGGAGGATAAGATTCAGACGCTCTTTACGAACTCAGATTGGGCCGACCACTAAGCCCGAAGAAATCACATCAAGGAGAGAGCTTTGCCCAATCACACCAAGCCCGAAGATATGACTTCCAAGAGAGGGGAAGCTCTATGACCAACCCCAACTATCCATGTATGAGAGTGTACTTCCCAAGATGGGAAGAAGGAGACCCAATTGGTTGGGTCTCGTGTGCGGAGCGATATTTTCGATACCATAAAACCATGGATGCATCTATGGTGAAAATTACAGCTATACATTGGTTTGACTGATTTGAACATACTTATGGAGTCCTTTCATGGCAACAATTCAAAGAAGGACTGCTGATCTGCTTCAGACCAACCGATTATGAGAATATTGACGGACAACTAGCAAAGATCCGATAAACATCCACTATTCAGGAGTACCAAACTAGGTTTGAAAGGTTATCTAATCAAACTCATGATTGGTCTAAAAAACAGCTATTAAGGACCTTCATTGAGGGCTTGAAGCCGGAGATCCGAGGAGAAGTTAAAGCGCGACAACTGTATACGCTTATGGCAGCCATCTCTTTCGCACGACATCAAGAGGAGCAATTAAACCATGAAGCTCGGAGGACTAGGGTCGCTCCTCAACCATTAATATTGAAACCCTCAACCCTGCCTACTATTGACCAAGTCCCTACACCAAAGAGGTTAACAAGAGAAGAGCTTCGAGAGCGATATGCGAAGGGGTTATGTTGGCATTGTGACGAGCCGTGGAGTCGTGAGCATCGCTGTAGTAAAGGAGGACTTCTTATGATTGAACCGATTGAAGAAGAGGTCATTGAATATTCAGAAGAGAGCCTTGAACATGAAGAAAAAGATACAGAAGAAGAGCCACAACCGACCGAAGTTACGGTACATACACTAGCTGGCTACTCAAACCCGCAAACGATGAAAGTTGGAGGCCTTCTCAAACAACAACCGATCACTGTTCTCATCGACACAGGCAGCACTAATAACTTTCTAAATAGTAAGGTTGCTGTTCATATGAACTTACCTATTGAGAATTGCAGCAGGTTTGTCGTTAAGGTCGCCAATGGACGGATTTTGAAGTGTGATCATAGGTGCCCGCAGATGAAACTATTGCTATAAGACCAAGAGATAATTGCATATTTCTTCCTCCTCCCTCTTGATGATCATGAGGCCATACTCAGAATTAAATGGTTGATGACATTAGGTGATATTTCTTAAAATTTTATGCAACTATTTATAAAATTTTATAGTAAGGAGAAACAGGTGATATTGCATGGGAAACGTGAGGGCGACGTAACGATGATTTGCACACAACAAATGGAGAAGGTTTTGCATAAAGCATACAGGGGCTTTTTGGTACAACTTAAGCAGCAAATTAAAGGAGAGCCAATAGAATATGAAGATCCAAACCTATTTCCTTTGCTTGCTGAATTTTTAGATATATTTGACGAGCCGCACAACCTACCTCTTACTCGTCGGCATGATCATTGTATAATGATTTTTTCAGTCAAATCTCCAGCAAATACTCAGCCATATCGGTATCCACATCTCCAGAAGGATGAAATAGAAAGGATTTTAAAAAAGATGCTTGAAACAGGAGTTATTCGGCCAAGTTGCAACCTCTACTTTTCACCGGTGCTACTTGTACGCAAGGACGGAACATGGCGAATATGCGTTGATTATCGAGCTCTCAATGGCATAACCATCAAGAATAAATACCTTATTCCAATAGTAGATGAATTGCTAGATGAAAGGGAGCACAAATCTTCACAAAGCTGTACCTTCGATCCGGGTATTATCAAATACGAGTGTATGAAGAAGTCATATCGAAAATCACCTTTCGAACACAAAACGACCACTACAAATTTTTACTTTCTTCAATAAAAGGTGAAATATCTTGGGCATATCATATCAGAGGAAGGTGTGACAGTGGACCCTTTCAAAATTGGAGCAATGCAAAACTGGCTGACCCCGAGGAACATAAAATTGCTACATGGCTTTCTGGGTTTAACAGGCTACTACTGCAAGTTCGTGAAAAACTATGGAGAGATCAGTGCACCACTTACTTTCTTACTAAAAAAAGATGTCTTCCAATTGTCGGACAGAGCCTCCGCTGCCTTCGACAAACTTAAGGCAGCCATGACGACGACGCCAGTGCTAGCGCTACCAGATTTCAACCGACCCTTCATCATTAAGGCTGATGCATATGGAGACAGAATGGGAGACGTTCTCATGCAAGATGGTCGACCACTCACATACATTAGCAAGACATTGTCTCCCCCCTATCAAAACATGTTAACATATGATAAGGAGATGCTCGCCATTGTGCAAGCAGCAACGAGGTGGAGATCGTACTTGATCAGGCGATACTTTCAAATCAAGACCGACCATAAAAGCCTAAAATATCTTCCCCCGAGCAACAAAAATGGGCAACAAAACTTCTTGGATTTGATTATGAAATAACTTACAAAAGGTGGAAAGAGAATGTTGTTGCAGATGCGCTTTCGCAGCTACTTGAGCAAGCTGAATTTTCGATCGTTTTACTTCCAACCAGTGACTTTCTTGAGGATATTAAGATAAAATTGCAGGAAGATTCGGAGACCAGTAAGATACAAAAAAAATTAGAGGAAGTACCAAGCTCCGTGGCTCATTACAATCGGGACTCAAAAGAATTATGCTATAAGGGACGCATTGTGCTTGTGACAAATTCTACTTGCATCTTCAAGAGCAGATTTTGGATAAGGTTATTCCATATGCAGGGTACTAAATTGAAATGGAGTACGATATATCACCCACAAACCAACAACCAGACGGAAGTTTTAAATAGGTGCTTGGAGACAGCCCAAAGCCACCCACCAAATATGACTACCCAAAGAGAACTCCAGACCCAGCCAAGTGCCATTATTGATCGACGAATCGTGACTCGACGACGATGACCCACTAATGAAGTGCTAATACAGTGGGCGAACCTACCAATAGAAGATGCCACTTGGGAGAACTATGATGACTTGAAGATCAAATTCTTAGAATTCACGAATCATCAGCCTCGAGGACAAGGCTGATTTGAAGAGGGCGGGTCTGTTAGGACTCTAGCTTGGAGAGTCCTAATTGAGAGGGACATTCATGTAAAACTGTTAGGACTCTAGCTAGGAGAGTCCTAATTGAGAGGGACATTATGTTAGGACTCTAGCTAGGAGAGTCCTAATTGAGAGGGGCATTCATGTAGGGGGTGTTTTCTTAGAGAAGAATTAGGAGTTGTAAGGGAATAGGAGTCTTGACTAGGAGTCCTACTAGGAGTTGGTTAGAAGTAAGAGTCTTAAGTAAGAGTCCTATTAGGAGTTAGGGTTTAGAAGCCCTATAAATAACTATGTATTTCTTCTCTTTTCTTAAGCAATAGATGAATCTTTTTTGCAGCCTTTGAGCAGCATCTTGGAGGGAGGAACCCCTATAGAGTTCCAAGGAGGCCGATCCCCTAAAGAGATCAACCCCAAGTTTAGAATCTGCAAGGGTTCTAACAGCGGGTTAGAGTAGTCGGCTAATGTATGCATTGTATGTATGGTAGGTTCAACATCTTCATTAGAATTTATACCTTCATGATCAGAGTCCAACTCTTCTGCTTTCGGTTCCTCTCCAATTGGCTCAATCATCATATGTTGCCCTTGTTTACATTGATGCTCCATACTCCACTTTTCATTATAGTACAAACCCTTTGCTGAATTTTTCTTGAGTTCTTCTTGGGTTAGTCCTCGAGTGTCAAGGCTTTGGTTGGGAATAGATATGGTGGGTGGCTTACTGATCATCTAGTGGTTGTCACTTCTGTTTCCATGATTTTCCCTGTTGATTTTTTTCTCATGTAGATGTGCGAATGAGATCGCAGCTATCATAGTGCGGGGTTGACGAGCCTTAACTTCACACCAGATCTCTAGAATAAGCCCTTCAATAAATGTATCCAGAAGTTATCATTCCGACCAATCTCTAGCTTGATTTGATAATCTTTCAAACCTACTCTGATATTCTAACACTGTAGAAGTCTGATAAATTTTGGTGCGCTGTCCATCCACCTTCATGTATGAACAGATTATGCCACAATCTTGGGGTCCTTTTTCAGTATTTCTAGATCTGTGCAATGTAGAACTTGAACTCCCATCTTGTTGAAATTTACTAAGGCTCTCTAGTAGGCTTTTTTTGAAATCATTAAGTGTTTCTTGCAGTCAGTTCTCAATTCTGATTTCCAATGCTTCCATTTGTGCTTTCATTGAGTTATCGGTGGCCATTTTGTAAGACTGCAAATCTGTAATGTCAACTTTTGTTTCTGGTGTCAAGACTAGGGCATAAATCACTGCCCTACTCGGTGCTGCTGTTGTGATGCAATCGGTGGTAGCACTATTGGAATGAAGGGTTGCTACAAGGATGTGGGGATGTAGCTGTGTTCGCTGCGTGGGAGGCAACGATGCTTGCTGTGGTCGCTGCATGGAGGGATCGCTACTACTGAGGGCTGGGAGGTAGCAATGGTGGTGCGGCTGGGGCAACACCGCCAAAGGCTCGTTGCTGCAATGGCTGCGACGACGCAGATGGAAGGCAGCGTTGCTCTATCTCTGTCACACTGCGGAAGGAGGCACTGGTGAGAGGCAACGATGCTTGTTGCAGTCGATTTGTGGAGGGATCTCTACTGTTGAGGGCTGATAGGTAGCAATGGTGGTGCGGTTGGGGGCAGCGTCAGCAAGGGCTCACCGATGTGGTGGCTGCGACGGAGGAAGAGTTGCTGCCCTATGTTTTTGTCACTACGTGAGATGAGAGCGCCAAGGCTGAAAGGTGATGGTTGCGACTGCTGTGACCCAAGGAAGCAATTGTTGAGCAGCCGGGTTGAGGCTGCGGTGATGGCAACCAACAACTGCAGTAGCGGAGGCAGAACAAGAGGGAGGTGGCATTGAAGCGGCCGGGGTTGAGGCTGCAGTGGTGGCAACCGGTAGCTGCGGCAACGATGCAGAGCAAGGGGGCTGCAGCAATGTTGCAGAGCGAGGGGTTTGAAGGCTGCGGTGGTTGGTGGCCGGAGCGCAACGGCGGCAGTGGCAAAGGAGGCAGCGAGGGTCGTGGCTTTGTTTCTACAACCGTTGCAACGAGGGGCTGCGGCAACCGGCGACTGCGGCTGCGACCCAAGGGGGGGGGGGGGGGCAGGGGGCATGGCTAGGGTTATGGTTGGGAGGCGGGCGGCGGTGATCAAGCGACCGGGAAGCAGCGGCAGCGGTGGAGAAGGTGTTGCCCTACAATGGCGGTGGAGAAGAGGACCAGGGCTATGGCGGAGTGGGACGCTGGCAGCGTCGTCTCCTGGCAGCGGTGGTGGCTCGGGTGGGAGGCAACGGTGGACTCTGGCTGGAAGTGGGGCAGAGTCGGTTGTTGGCCGGAGAGCAGCGACGGGTGGCGGATGGGCTGGCCGAAAGCAGGGGAAGCAAGGGTGCGTGTTTGCGGTTGCTGCTTCTTCTTCTCTCTTTCTTTCTTTCTTTCTTTCTTTCTTTCTTTCCTTTTTTTTTTTGATAGCTACGGCAGCAAGAATGCTAAGGATCACTGCTTTGATACCAAATGATAAGACCCTAAAGTCTTATCATAAAAAAGAAGATGAGAAAGGGATGATTGCTTCGAGGGGATCGACCCTCCTTGATCGCTTCGAGGGGATCGACCTCCTAGGGTTTATTAAAAGACAGAATAATATTTTTCATTGATAACTGAAAAGAAGCAGTTACATCCCTATTTATAGAATTCCACCCAGAGTCCATCAGGACTTGAACTCTAATAATAAAAAAATATTAAATAAACCTCTACTTGACTCTAACTGAACCAAACCGACTCAATAAACAACTGGACTAAACAGACTCAATAAACATTATTCAAAAGCTCAGAAAAACGATCCTAACATTGAAGCTAGAAAATTTGGCGAGTATAACATCATGCTTAAACATTCAAGCTATCAAGTTGTAGATATGCAAGGTAGTAAGATAGCATGTTCTACTTCATACAAGATAGCAAATTTAAAGATGTTCAAGAAAGCAATACTTCTTGAAATATGCAAGTTGCAAGCTAGCAATTTTTGCTTCCTTTGCAATGTTTGAGCTAGCAATTTTGCTTCCGTTACAAAGTGCAAGTTAGCATATTTTACATCTTGAGATAGGCAAGATAGTACTTTTGGTATGCAAATTTATAGTATACAAGCTATCAACTTTTACACATAAAAAAGTTAGCAAAATTTTACATCTTTTGAGATGTGCAAGATGGACTATTTTGCCTCTTTTTGAAATGTGTAACTTGGCAAACATTGCTTCTCTTAAGATTTGCAAGATAGCACTTCTTACTTCCTTTTTGAGATTAGCAAGCTAGCAAGTTTGCTTTCTAGCACGTTTTGCTCCCCCTTTGTCATTATCAAAAAGAAGGGAAGACCCTTTATTTCATACATTCAAATTATGACAAAAGAAAGTATCAATCTTATTTGTGCATCATTATATTTTCAAATTAAAACATGCACATTTTCAAAACCATACTTTTCATTTTTCATGCATGATACAAATCAATCATCATTGTGGGCATATCATACATGATATTCAAGCATTCATGATATATCATTTTGACAACAAATTACAGCATTTCAAATCATGATGGTATCTAAATGTCAAATTATATCCTACTATGCATGATCAAAACTTCTCCCCATTTTATCATTGTATATATCAAAATAAATTCATGAATATTTCATGCATTCATATCATTACATAAGGAATATCAAGAAGAAAATAATTGGGTGATGAGATAAACATTTCATGAATACAAGGAATTGCATAAAGATCATATCATAAAAGATTTGAACATGTGAATACCAAAAGACATGATTTCTTTTTGAAAAACCTCCTCATAAATAATCAAAAGAAAATCTTAGGAGATCGATTAAAAAAAAATCTTGATTCATAATAAAATTTCATGTATCGAATATCGAGAAATCAAGATGATGACTCAAAAAAAAAAACATATCACAAGTTATGTTCAAGAGAAAAATCATCATTCATTTTCAATTCATTCATTTTGTCAAATCAACATTTTTTGGGTATACATGATATCAAAACATGGTTTTAAATCTTCAACATATAACATGCATAAATTCAAAAATTGAAAGGAGAAGGGAAGAATTCAAAGGTACGAAGATTTCAACCATCTCATAAACAAATGAAAGATCAAGTCATGAATCCAAAATTCCATGAATCATTTCGATAAATCTCCTTTTAAATAATCAAAATGATCATCAAAGGAAATCTCATGTTATTACAAGAAATCAAGATCATGATTTTGATAAAACTCATTTCAAATTCAAATCATCAAAATCATTTTTATGGTTCACAAAATTCATAACATAAGTAGATTCATGATTTCATTGATAATATATTTTTTTCCCCCTTTTTTTTTAAGTGTTTTATTTCAAGTGGTTGATTTCATGTTAGCATGCTTTTTCATTTATGTCAAATAAAAACATGCATCAACATTTAGGATCGAAAAATAAATTTCGTCATAAAACCAGCAAGACCAATAAATCACAAAAATCATCATGTAGAACTTTAAAATCTCATGCATAAAATTGTTAATCATGGTATCAAAATATTTAATATTTTCGTTACATTATTTGATCAAACTTAAAGCATTTTCAATCAAGTTCATTATAGTCATGCATTTTTCTTTTTAGGTTAATCTAATTTCAATCAAGTTCATTGTAGTCATGCATTTTTCTTTTTAGGTGAATCTAACTTTTCATGCTTGGTTTCCATACAAAAGCCATGCATTATTTTTAAAATTGGAAGGCAATATGAAAATCACTAAGATATACATTATTGCTTCTCAAGCACATACATAAAATTAATCATATTTGTTATGCAAGCATTAGATTAATATTTTATTATATTTTCATATAATTTTCATGATCATTTTAAAAAATTACTTAGAAAAAATAATTTTTCTAAACTAAATAAAAAAAAGAAAATGCATCATGGAAAGCATCAAGTAATTTCAAAATAAACTAAAGGCGTTTTGATTACCTTAACATCGAAGGCTGTTAAGGTGTAGTTTGATACCTCGCCTTTGTTGATTTTCTCCTCGTTTTCGAAGGAGCTCGATTCATCCCACTTTGATATCTTCTTGCGTTCAAAGCAAGTATGTTGTTTTTTGGTAAGTAAAAGTAAATTGATTATGTGTAAAGTTTCTACAGATAGCTTTATCTATACAAGTCATAGACAAAGCCAAGTAACTCATAGAGTGCGAATGCGATAGTTATGACTACACATGCTGTAGACTATAACTCCTAATTATAGTCAACATAGAAAATGTTTATCCAGATATATCAAAACTACCTGTGGGTACATAATTTGGCATCATTCCTAAGATCTTTAGCTAATAGCAAAATTAAATTTGATAAAAATATCTTTTTCTCTTTGGGTAAAGTGCTCCGTTTTGAGATCTTGCTCCATACAGGATCTTGAGTCTCTAATAATCTCTTTCAAGAGCTGAGCATTGTTTGTATGTTGACATTCAAAGATTCTGTTACATCTCTACTTCCACATCCACCAAATAGCGCATCTGAAAGTAACCTTTGTCAGTTGTGTGAGAGGTCATTTTCTTGAGAAACATTGCATGAGGTCGTCTAGTTCTTGGTGCAAGTTTAGTTGCGGCAGTCTATTGAGTTCAAATCGTTGAAGAATCTCCTTCCATATCCATTTTGTATAATCACAAGCAAAATAGAGGTGGTCAACAATTTCTTCTTGTTGCATACAAAGAGAGCATCGGTTAACATGATAGATACCTCTTCTTTTCATATTGTCTATTGTAGGTAGTTTATTGAGAAGGGCCTGCCATGTACATAAGGAATGTCTTTGTGATCCCGGTCGATCCCATGTCCAACTGCTTGGGACCCACTTGTTATTTCTTTACCTAATTTGATTCCATGCAAATGTGGCACTAAATTTGCCATTGTCATGAGGCCAAATAAGTATATCTGAAGAGTTGTTCCTGATTGAAATAGCTATAATAGTCGGCCAAAGTGATAACATTTCGGGAGAAATAGGATTAGGGAGACTCCAGGTACCGTTAGCAATGAACTCGAAAACCATCCAATCTTTGGGAGCCCCAAGATCTTTTCGTATTCTGTCGCCATATAATTGAAATATACTCTTCCCATTCACCCAAGTATCATACCATATATTAGTACTAGTTCTAGAAGAGATTGCATAAGAAATGAGTTTGATTAGACAATTCCTTGTCTTTAAAATTCCTTTCCAAGTTGTAGAGTGGTATGTTCTTGTTGAAATTTCCCAGATTGATTCCTTTGAAAGATACCTAGCAGAAACCCAATGTGACCATAAGGAACATTTGTTTTGCAAAAGATCCCACAATTGTTGTACCAGACATGCTTGATTCCAATCTCTAGTATTTCTCAAGTTTAGCCCCCCTTCATCTTTCGGTTTGCAAATGCTATCCCAATTTACCATATGCATTGCCTTATCATTTGTGTCATTCCAGAAGAAGTTCATTAATAACCGTTCAATATCTTGGAGAAGTCCAGCAGGCAGAAGAAATGCATTACACCAATATATAGAGTAGGAGTGCAATACCGAACGGATGAGTTCAAGTCATCCTGCTTTTGATAGAAACCTAGTTTTCCAAGAAGAAATTCTATTCTTTATTTTTTGCAAGATAGGCTGATAGTGGGTTTTGTGGATGCCTGTGGATATGAGTAGGAGACCCAAATAAGGAACTTGCAAGCTTCCCTCACTAACCCCCAAAGTTTGTGCAATAGAGACCTTATCCTCAACGTAAGGGCTCATATATACTTTACTTTTCCCAAAGTCTGGGTGTATATACATTAAAGAATTGTCAGTAAACAAAGGAGCACCATACTCAAGAAGTGAATCTGGGTAAACTGTTAACCATTCATGATTAATCAAACACCTAGTAAGTCGAGCCATTATTTTTCTGTTAGCAGCACCTTGATTACTCTAGGAGAGCCAATTACCCACAGATTTCATATCAAACAATGCTGCAGTGTCAATGTAATCATTAAAACTTTGAAGCTGGCTTTCTGAAAGTTGTCTACCCCCCTCTTTTTCATTTATGTACCGAACAGTATTAAAGTCTCCAAGAATAATCCAAGGTACATTGAGACAGCCATTTACAATATTAGTTAGGTCAAACCAAAGAGTATTTCTTTCTTGCATACTATTTGAAGCATATATACCAGTGAAATTGAATTGACAGCCATTCTTTATGTCCTCTACCTTAAGATGAATGAATTGATCAGTAGTAGAAATAAACGAAGCATTAATAGAGTTAGGATGCCATAAGACCCATATTCTACCAAAAGTTTCATTTGAGTCATTGGTAAACAGTTCTACGTCCGGCCATATTAAATTCTTTTGAGCTTGAACGCGCGATTGTTTAATTTTTGTTTCCACTAGAATAACAATATCACATGCGGCAGACTTGATTATTCTGTTGAGCTCCCGACATTTCTCCGGCTTATTAAGTCCGCGAACATTCCAGCATGTTATCTTCATCAGTAATAAACAAATGAAAAGGTGATAAGGTATTCATCCTACGACTTTGGATGGACTGTACCATCCTTTTTGTTATCCTTCGGTTTTGTATTTTCCTCCCGTACAATATCCTTACCTTTTATGGCTTTATTCCTATATTTATCTGTTGAATCTCGGATTTTGATGATATAATCAATTGGTGGGTTAATTGATCAAATCCATATTATTGAGTTAAGTGTGCAGGATTAACTACGATAACCAGCAAACATAAAGCAAGGATACCGGAGTCGAGCTCGATGGACGTTTAAGAGACCGAAGAATCATCGGAGATGCTACCGGAACCATCCGAGAAGAAATCGGGAACGTGTCGGAAGTTCACCGAAGAAATCGTCGGAGGCTCGCGGAGATCACCGAGAAGGCTCGGCTACTCGTTAAAGTCATCACAAAGATTGGGAGCTTGCAGGGAGTCCGTCGGAAGAAGTTCGTCGGAAAGCTCGCCGGAACAAGACTCGACGTTCGCGGTTGAAAATTTGCTTAGGATGTTTTTGTGTTATGTAGTTCACTTGTAATTAGGATTAGGATTAAGAGATAATCCTATATCCTGGTTAGGGGCCAACTGGGCCCAAAGTCAGAGTTGGTTTAGGCTAAAAATTAAGCTAAACCAGCGAACTAGAGAGCCAAGATTGAAGCCCAACTAGTGGCTGAAAACACTGTAGTCGGGCTGAAAACACTGTAGGCGGTGGCACCGCCTAGCTGGGCGGTGACACCTCCTTGGCTGGGCGGTTGCACCGTCCAGCACCCGAGCGCTGGGCGGTGGCACCGCCTGGTTGGGCGATGGCACCTCCAGCACCGGAAACCCTAAGAAAATTCAAATTTTGGAGCCCAAAATGTGAATCCTCTTGAGGCCTATAAATACCCCTCTAATCTCAGCTGAGGTAACAACTGTTGAGAAGCATTTTGATTGAGAGAAAAGTCTTAGAAAGTCTTAGCAAGTCTTGTTTCAATTTGCTAGAGAGTTCTCCTCCTTCTTTCTTATTGAAAATTTGTAAGAGGTTGAGCTGCTTGTAAAAGGTTGTAAGAGGGGTGTTTACCCTTCCATTTCAAGAGACTTGCTAGTGGAAGGTGGGAGCCTCATCGAAGAGGGGCCTCGCAAGTGGAGTAGGTCATTTGACCGAACCACTCTAAAAATCGACGTAATCTCTGGTTTGCTCTTTATTATTGTCATTTACATTACTGCAAATCTTCTTACTGCTTTAGTTCCTTATTATTCTTGCTGCGCAACTTCAAGAATACGCCTTCAAGTTAAATTTCTCAAGTTTCGTTCTTAACGTACGAAAGATTTTGATTAAAATCGAAGTTTTAATCCGCTGCACTAATTCACCCCCCCCTCTTAGTGCCGCTCTGATCCTAACAAGTGGTATCAGAGCAAGGTTATCTCTCATATTTGGTTTAATACCCAAGAGAGATGGCTTACTCCGGCATGCAAGAGGGCCATTCTATTGCACGACCACCTTTGTTTAATGGGTCGGATTACACATATTGGAAGACTCGCATGAGAATCTTCCTCATTTCTATGGACTTTGAGCTTTGGTCTATTGTCGAGAATGGATTTCAAAAATCTTCTCTTCCGATGAGCGAATGGGATGAATCGGAGAAGAAGGTTTTTGCTTTAAATGCAAAGGCTATGAATGCCTTGTTTTGTGCATTAGACAAAAACAAATTTAATCGTGTTTCAATGTGTGATTCGGCTTTTGATATTTGGAGAACTCTTGAGGTCACTCATGAAGGCACTAGCTGAGTGAAAGAGTCCAAAATCAACATCCTTGTGCACTCTTACGAACTTTTCCGAATGAAACCAAGTGAGTCCATCGGAGACATGTACACCCGGTTTACGGATGTCATCAATGGACTCAAAGCTCTTGGTAAAGATGTTACTAACTTTGAACTAGTAACTAAAATCTTAAGATCCCTCCCTAAAAGTTGGGATCCAAAAGTTACGGCCATTCAAGAGGCCAAAGACCTTAAAGCATTCCCTCTTGAAGAACTCATTGGGTCTCTAATGACCTACGAAATGACATGTCAAGCTCATGACGAGCTTGAGAACCCCCTTCCAAAGAACAGGAAGGATATGGCACTCAAATCATAAGAAGACCACTTGAAAGGAACATCAAGTGATGAGGACAGTGACAATGACATTGCACTTTTGACTCAAAAATTTTAAAAATATTTAAGAAAGAACAAACTTAAAAATAATGTAAAAAATAAATTTGAACAAAAGAAGGACCAAGTGATTTGCTATGAATGCAAAAAACCGGGACACTACAAGAACGATTGTCCTCAAGCCAAAAAGAGGACATCAAAGAAGAAAGCGCTCAAGGCAACATGGGATGATTCAAGCACGTCCGAAGAAGAGGAGTCTAACACCGAGCAAGTTGCTCATTACGCGCTAATGGCATTAGGAGAAGAGGTATGTGATTTATTTAATAAAGATTTATCTTTTGAAGAACTATCTATCGCTTTTCATGAATTATTTGATGAATGTAGAACTGTTAGCAAGAAGTTAAGTATCTTAAAGAAAGAGCATGCTTTGCTACAAGATAAGTTTGATAGTCTTCAAACTCCTTCATGCTCTAAGTGTGAGCACTTAGAAGCAATAAAAAATAAAAATTTGCTTCTTAAGGAAACCTTAAACAAGTTTAAGGTTGGTAGCAAAGGATTAGATATGATCCTTGCACACAAGGGTCACATCGCAAATAGAAATGGAATTGGATTTGTAAAAGGATTACATCAAAATCCTACCACTTTCATAAAAGGACCTACATTACATGTTTCCTCTTATATGAAATGCAACTTTTGTTGCAAATACGGACATATTGCCTACAAATGCCCATTTAGGAAAATTAGTTCACAAAAATTAATATGGGTTCCTAAAGAAACTATAAAGAATTCAATCATAAATAACAAAGTTAGTGGGTCAATTTTTGAGGCACCCAAAATCAAATGGGTACCTAAAAATCATCCTCTTTTGTAGACAAACCCACAAGCTAGGAGCAAGAGATGGTATCTCGATAGTGGATGCTCAAGACATATGACTGGAGATCCATCTCATTTCTCTATGCTCACTAGCAAAGAAGAATGGTACGTTACCTTCGGAGACAACAACAAGGGCAAAATCATTGGCAAGGGAACTATTGGTAACAAATTTAATTTTTCCATTGATGATGTCTTACTAGTTGATGGATTAAAACATAATCTCTTGAGTATTAGTCAACTATGCGATAAAGGTTATATCGTTAGATTTGAATCAAATATGTGCATTATTGAAAAACCAAATCATAACATGACTATGATTGCTTTAAAACAAAATAATGTCTATACCATCAATCTTGATGAACTAAGTAATGAAATGTGCTTCTCCGTCGTAAATGATGATGCTTGGCTTTGACATAGGAGATTAGGCCATGCAAGCATGAAAACAATATCTAAGATCTCATCTCAAGAATTAGTATGAGGAATTCCAAATATAAAGTTTATTAAGGACAAAGTATGCGATGCATGTCAACTAGGCAAACAAATAAAAACAAGCTTCAAACCAAAAAATCAAATTAGCACTACTAGACCATTACAATTGATCCATTTGGACCTATTTGGACCAATTGATACAACAAGTCTAGGTGGAAGCAAATATGCTTTTGTGATTGTGGATGACTACTCTAGATACACTTGGACCTATTTCTTAGCTCACAAAAGTGATTGCTTCAAGTGTTTCTCTAAATTTTGTAAACTCACTCAAAACGAAAAAGGCTTCATGATTTCATCAATTCGGAGTGATCACGGTGGTGAATTCCAAAACCGTGACTTTCAAAATTTTTGCGAAAGTAATGGGTACAATCACAACTTCTCAACTCCAAGAAATCCTCAACAAAATGGAGTAGTTGAAAGGAAAAATAGAAACCTACAAGAAATGGCAAGAACTATGTTGAATGAACATAGTTTACCTAAGTACTTTTGGGCCGAAGCCGTAAATACGGCTTGCTACATCATGAATAGAGTCCTAATAAGACCATCCTTATCTAAAACTCCCTATGAATTATGGAATAACAAAAAACCAAACATCTCCTATTTTAAAGTTTTTGGTTGTAAATGCTTTATTTTAAATGAAAGGGATGCTTTAGGAAAATTTGATGCTAAATCCGATGAAGGCATCTTTCTTGGTTACTCTTCCGTTTCTAAAGCTTTTCGGGTTTTTAATAAAAGAACTTTAGTAATTGAAGAGTCTATTCATGTAGTTTTTAATGAAATTTCCGATTTAAAGAAAAATGATTTTGATGATGATCTTGGTTTTGATAATTTGAATTTAAATGAACCCTCTCCTCAAAATAGCCATTTGAATGCATCTTCTTCCGAAATTTCTTTACCAAAAGAATGGAAGTATGTAGATGCTCATCCAAAAGAGTAAATTATAGGAGATACATCAAAAGGGGTTCAAACTCGTTCTTCTTTCAAAAATTTCTGTGCTAACGCCGCTTTCCTTTCTCAAATTGAACCTAAATGCATTGACGAAGCCTTAAAAGATGATTTTTGGATCATTGCAATGCAAGAAGAATTGAACCAATTTGAGAGGAATGAGGTATGGAAGCTTGTTCCTAGACCAAGTGACCACTTAGTCATAGGTACTAAGTGGGTCTTTAGAAACAAGCAAGATGAAAATGGTATCGTGGTTAGAAACAAGGCTAGATTAGTGGCCAAAGGTTTCAACCAAGAAGAAGGTATCGATTACGAAGAAACCTTCGCTCCCGTGGCTCGATTAGAAGCCATAAGGATGCTCCTTGCCTATGCTAGTAGTAATAATTTTAAACTATTTCAAATGGATGTTAAAAGTGCTTTCTTGAATGGTTTTATTTCCGAAGAAGTATTTGTCGAACAACCTCCCGGATTTGAAAATTCTCTTCTTCCTAATCATGTATTCAAATTGACTAAAGCTCTCTATGGCTTAAAACAAGCTCCTAGAGCTTGGTATGAAAGGCTTAGTTCCTTTCTTATTTTAAATAATTTTACCAAAGGCAAGGTTGATACTACATTGTTTATTAAATATTTTGAAAATAATTTTCTTATTGTGCAAATTTATGTTGACGATATTGTGTTTGGCTCTTCGGATGAATCACTATGTGAATCATTTGCCAAATGTATGAGTCTTGAATTTGAAATGAGTTTAATGGGTGAATTAACTTTCTTTTTGGGATTACAAATCAAACAACTTAAGGATGGTATATTTCTTAACCAATCTAAATACACATTAGAATTGTTAAAACGATTTAACATGGATAATTCAAAAGCAATAAACACTCCTATGAGTACTGCGACTAAGTTAGATATGGATGAAAATGATGAAAGTTTCGATCAAAAAACATATAGGGGAATGATAGGTAGTCTACTCTACCTCACTGCGACTAGACCGGATATTATGTTTAGTGTAGGACTTTGCGCTAGGTTTCAATCTAATCCTAAATTATCTCATCTTAAGAGTGTTAAAAGAATATTTAGGTATCTTAAAGGAACTCCAAATTTAGGATTGTGGTATCCAAAATCTGAAAAATTTGATTTAATAGCTTATGCAGATGCCGATTTTGGCAGATGCAGGATAGATAGAAAAAGTACATCCGGAAATGTCAATTTTTAGGATATGCACTTGTTTCTTGGACTTCCAAGAAACAAAATTCAGTTGCACTATCTACGGCGGAAGCCGAATATATTGCTGCAAGTGCATGTTGTGCACAAGTAATTTGGATGAAAAATACATTAGAAGACTATGGAATTCACCTTGAAAATATTCCCATAAAATGCGATAATACTATTTTTTTTTTTTGGTAAGTAAAAGTAAATTGATTATGTGTAAAGATTCTACAAATAGCTTTATCTATACAAGTCATAGACAAAGCCAATTAACTCATAGAGTGCGAATGCGATAGTTATGACTACACATGCTGTAGACTATAACTACCTGTGGGTACATTATTTGACATCATTCCCAAGATCTTTAGCTAATAGCAAAATTAAATTTGATAAAAATATCTTTTTCTCTTCGGGTGAAGTGCTCGATTTTGAGATCATGCTCCATACAGGATCTTGAGTCTCTAATAATCTCTTTCAAGAGCTGAGCATTGTTTGTGTGTTGACATTCAAAGATTCTATTACATCTCTCCTTCCACATCCACCAAATAGCGCATCTGAAAGTAACCTTTGCCAGTTGCGTAAGTGGCCCTTTTCTTGAGAAACATTGCATAAGGTCGCCTAGTTCTTGGTGCAAGTTTGGTTGCGGCAGTCTATTGAGTGCCATATGCCTTACTAAAAATCCAATTCAGCATTCTAGAACTAAGCACATCGATGTTAGGCATCATTTCATACGCGATCATGTCCTTAACAATAATGTTGTTCTAGAATTCATTGACACAAAGCATCAATTAGCAGATATATTCACAAAAGCCTTGAATGAAGACCAATTTGAATTCATTAGAAGGGAATTAGGTATGTTAAATTGTCCCTAAACAATAAACTTGTTTGATTGGATTTTCCGTAAAGTTTTTCATCTTCTTTCCATCTCTCATTCTCCTTCAAATTCCATATGACATGTTGTGAAATCTCGAAATCGACTTTGATGACTTGATTATGAATTTCAAGTTAGCAATTTGATTTAAATAAGTTTTATCTAAATCATAATCTTGATCTTGCAAAATTGGAATCACAAATAATATCTTTTGGCATTCATGAATTGATACTTACAAATATGAAAGTATTGGCATTCATGACTTGAATTTGATTGAAACATTGTATGCTTAAATTCATCATTCTCCTATGTTTCAAAAATTATTTAAATGCCTTATGTGATGATTAAAAAGTAATGTTGAGATTTTCATGAATTTGACGATTTGAATGAGTTTGTATTCGAATTATGATCTTGACTTCGTGAAATTACTACTTGAATTTTTTATCCCAATCTCTCTCTTATACATCTACAATTTCTATTATTCATAGAAAGAAGAGATTAGATAATATGAATGCATGCTGAATTTTCCTCTAAAATGAATTCTGCGTAAATATTTTTGCATACTTAATTTTCAATGATAAAATTGTTGTATGACAAAATATGTGCTTCAAGTCTCATTTTCCTTTTTGTTGATGACAAAGGGGGAGAAAAGTGATGACTTATATCATTCTTAATAGCATGACAAAATATGAATTACAAAATCCTTGAGAAAAGTGATCGATCGATGATTATCTTATATGCCTTGCAAAATCCTTGAAAATATCGTAAGATTGATTGATCATATTGAATGCATGTCTAAAATGTATAATCATGCAATTCAAGTTGAAAATCTTTATCTCTTGTCATAGTAAAATTTGTCTCTTATCTTTCGACTTGAAAAAGATTTTCATCAAAGTTTCGCATTTACATTATGCTTAATGAGAATAACGATAAGTTCTACGGTTAGAGCTTATCGGTTTATACTTGAATTCAATGATGAAATTCAAGTGTTTTATCTTCTCATAATATGGCATATAGATAGGGGGAGTTATGTTTAACTCCGTCATCAATTGATTGTCATCATCAAAAAGGGGGAGATTGTTGAATCTCGGATTTTGATGATATAATCAATTGGTGGGTTAATTGATCTAATACATATTATTGAGTTAAGTGTGCAGGATTAACTACGATAACCAGCAAACATAAAGCAAGGATACCGGAGTCGAGCTCGATGGACGTTTAAGAGACCGAAGAATCATCGGAGATACTGCCGGAACCATCCGAGAAGAAATCGGGAACGTGTCGGAAGTTCACCGAAGAAATCGTCGGAGGCTCGCGGAGATAACCGAGAAGGCTCGGCTACTCGTTAAAGTCATCACAAAGATTGGGAGCTTGCAGGGAGTCCGTCGGAAGAAGTTCGTCGGAAAGCTCGCCGGAACAAGACTCGACGTTCGCGGTTGAAAATTTGCTTAGGATGTTTTTGTGTTATGTAGTTCACTTGTAATTAGGATTAGGATTAAGAGATAATCCTATATCCTGGTTAGGGGCCAACTGGGCCCAAAGTCAGAGTTGGTTTAGGCTAAAAATTAAGCTAAACCAGCGAACTAGAGAGCCAAGATTGAAGCCTAACTAGTGGCTGAAAACACTGTAGTCGGGCTGAAAACACTGTAGGCGGTGGCACCGCCCAGCACCCGAGAGCTGGGCGGTGACACCTCCTTGGCTGGGCGGTTGCACCGTCCAGCACCCGAGCGCTGGGCGGTGGCACCGCCTGGTTGGGCGGTGGCACCTCCAGCACCGGAAACCCTAAGAAAATTCAAATTTTGGAGCCCAAAATTTGAATCCTCTTGAGGCCTATAAATACCCCTCTAATCTCAGCTGAGGTAACAACTTTTGAGAAGCATTTTGATTGAGAGAAAAGTCTTAGAAAGTCTTAGCAAGTCTTGTTTTCAATTTGCTAGAGAGTTCTCCTCCTTCTTTCTTATTGAAAATTTGTAAGAGGTTGAGCTGCTTGTAAAAGGTTGTAAGAGGGGTGTTTACCCTTCCATTTCAAGAGACTTGCTAGTGGAAGGTGGGAGCCTCGTCGAAGAGGGGCCTCGCAAGTGGAGTAGGTCATTTGACCGAACCACTCTAAAAATCGGCGTAATCTCTGGTTTGCTCTTTATTATTGTCATTTACATTACTACAAATCTTCTTACTGCTTTAGTTCCTTATTATTCTTGCTGCGCAACTTCAAGAATACGCCTTCAAGTTAAATTTCTCAAGTTTCGTTCTTAACGTACGAAAGATTTTGATTAAAATCGAAGTTTTAATCCGCTGCACTAATTCACCCCCCCCTCTTAGTGCCGCTCTGATCCTAACATTATCCACTTCATCTACAGCTTGCGGATTTTTAAACTTTAAAGTACCTTGAATCATGTGGTCTTGATTGGCAGGGTTTGTTGAAGCACAATAAGATTGTTGCAGCACAATATCTTGGATAGTACTTGTTGCAGTAGCCTGGCTAGAGAGGTTTGTTGGGGCATGAGTTTGTTGAGATAGAATATCTTTGTCGGCGATGTTTGTTGTGGCCTGAGTTTGTTGAGGAAGAATATCCTTGCTGGCGAGATTTGTTTGGGCTTGAGTTCGTTGAGCAATTGTGGACGGATCCGATGATATTGGAAGAGATGAAGTTCTTGACTTATGTTTCTCCTGTCCACTAGCACCATGGGAAACCTCTGTTGTGGAAGGCTCCGACATTATAGGAAGAGATAAAGTTTTGGATTTGTCCTTCTGTCCGCGGTGCTTTCCTTGCGAGTCGGAATGCTCAATTGTTTTCGCCACCATCGGTGCTATTGCCATTAGAGAAGAATCACTTTGTTGCTGAGGCGCTTTACGTGGTCGATAGACCTTTGTGGTTGGTTTTGGGGTTTGCTGACAAGCTCCATTTGCATGACCAAAATATAAGCAACACTGACATCGTTGTGGCTTCCAGGAATATTAGACATGTACCTTCTGAGTGTTCCCATCTAGATCACGATAGAAAACCTCATTAGGAAGATCTTCGTCGGAAGAAACCAGCTCACATGCTCGTGCAAATGCTAATCTCGTCTGAGCTGCTGTTGCTTTGTCGATGTAGAGTGGCTGTCCCAGAGTGCTGCATAACTTTGCAATAAAATGTCGACTCCAAAGATGTAGAGGTAGTCCTTGAAAGGATACCCATAATGGAATAGACTGTAGGCTATCTAACTCCAAACGGACATCAGGAGACCAACGTCGTAGAATCATTGGATAACCGCGGATAGTCCAGAATCCTTCGAGGATTCGTTGCAAATCTTCTTTAGAGTATAGCTTGCAAACAAAGAATCCGTTCTCCTGCATATGAAGATCAAATGACGATATTCCCCATCGAGTTTTGATAAATGAGGATAATGAGAAATAAGATGTTTTGAGACCTACCACATAGCCAACAATCGCCATAGATCATGTCTCAATAAGCTCTGCTGAATCAGCAGTCTCGTATACAGGAATCTTCTTATCAGCCTGAACTTCTGGAGTAAAGAATTCCAATCTTAGATCTGGACTTCCAACCGGAGCCTTGAAGAGGCTAGTCAAAGGCCGAGGATCGCTGGAAATGAGAGCAGGCTGCTGCGATCTAGAGCGCGACATGCTTCGATGCTGCTTCGTCAAAGGAGTTTCTCTCTGGAAAGAATATGGTGGAGGAGCAACTTGGGGGGTAACGGTAGGGAGCCTTGCCATCGTTTCAACCCTCCCGCCACCATCGCCAGCCCTAGGGGCCGTCGATGCCATGTTTGATTCCTCTTCTGGTCACTGCTACAGAAACGACGCCATTGGGAAAAGCCACCGCTGCAGTATATTAGATCGCCGCTATAGTACCGTCGCCCTAGAGAGATCTGGTTGCTACTACAGTATCGTCACCCTTGGGGAGAAGCCGACGCTACGGAGATCTGGTCGCCGCTACAGTGTCGTCGCCCTAGATCTGGTCGCCGCTATAGTGTCGTCACCGCTATTGTACCATCGCCCAAGATCTGGTCACCGCTACAGTGTCGTCGTCGCTACAGTCCATCGCCCTAGATCTGGTCGTCGCTACAGTCGTCGCCCTAGATCTGGTCGCCGCTACAGTGTCGTCACCGCTACTGTACCATCGCCCTAGATCTCAAAGCAAGTATGTTTGTTCTTTTTAAGTTTATTTTTACCATCACTTGAGCTCGAGTGGTCTTCAAATATTCTATGTCCCAAATCCTTCCTGTCCTTTGGAAGATTTTTTTTTGGTAAGTAAAAGTAAATTGATTATGTGTAAAGTTTCTACAAATAGCTTTATCTATATAAGTCATAGACAAAGCCAGTAACTCATAGAGTGCGAATGCGATAGTTATGACTACACATGCTGTTGACTATAACTCCTAATTATAGTCAACATAGAAAATGTTTATCCAGATATATCAAAACTACCTGTGGGTACATAATTTGACATCATTCCCAAGATCTTTAGCTAATAGCAAAATTAAATTTGATAAAAATATATTTTTCTCTTTGGGTAAAGTGCTATGTTTTGAGATCTTGCTCCATACAGGATCTTGAGTCTCTAATAATCTCTTTCAAAAGCTGAGCATTGTTTGTGTGTTGACATTCAAAGATTCTGTTACATCTCTCCTTCCACATCCACCAAATAGCGCATCTGAAAGTAACCTTTGCCAATTGTGTGAGAAGCCCTTTTCTTGAGAAACATTGCATGAGGTCGCCTAGTTCTTGGTGCAAGTTTAGTTGCGGCAGTCTATTGAGTTCAAATCACTGGAGAATCTCCTTCCATATCCATTTTGTATAATCACAAGCAAAATAGAGGTGGTCAACTGTTTCTTCTTGTTGCATATAAAGGGAGCATCGGTTAACATGATAGATACATCTTCTTTTCATATTGTCTATTGTAGGTAGTTTATTGAGAAGGGCCTGCCATGTACATAAGGAATGTCTTTGTGATCCCGGTCGCTCCCATGTCTAACTGCTTGGGACCCACTTGTTATATCTTTGTCTAATTTGATTCTATGCGGATGTGGCACTAAATTTGCCATTGTCATGAGGCCAAATAAGTATATCTGAAGAGTTGTTCCTGATTGGAATAGCTATAATAGTCGGCCAAAATGATAACATTTCAGGAGAAATAGGATTAGGGAGACACCAGGTACCGTTAGCAATGAACTCGGAAACCTTCCAACCTTTGGGAGCCCCAAGATCTTTTCGTATTCTGTCGCCATATAATTAAAATATACTCTTCCCATTCACCCAAAGATCGTACCACATATTAGTACTAGTTCTAGAAGAGACTTTTTTTTTTGGTAAGTAAAAGTAAATTGATTATGTGTAAGTTTCTACAAATAGCTTTATCTATACAAGTCATAGACAAAGCCAAGTAACTCATAGAGTGCGAATGCGATAGTTATGACTACACATGCTGTAGACTATAACTCCTAATTATAGTCAACATAGAAAATGTTTATCCAGATATATCAAAACTACCTGTGGGTACATAATTTGGTATCATTCCTAAGATCTTTAGCTAATAGCAAAATTAAATTTGATAAAAATATCTTTTTCTCTTTGGGTAAAGTGCTCCGTTTTGAGATCTTGCTCCATACAGGATCTTGAGTCTCTAATAATCTCTTTCAAGAGCTGAGCATTGTTTGTATGTTGACATTCAAAGATTCTGTTACATCTCTACTTCCACATCCACCAAATAGCGCATCTGAAAGTAACCTTTGTCGGTTGTGTGAGAGGTCATTTTCTTGAGAAACATTGCATGAGGTCGCCTAGTTCTTGGTGCAAGTTTAGTTGCGGCAGTCTATTGAGTTCAAATCGTTGAAGAATCTTCTTCCATATCCATTTTGTATAATCACAAGCAAAATAGAGGTGGTCAACAATTTCTTCTTGTTGCATACAAAGGGAGCATCGGTTAACATGATAGATACCTCTTCTTTTCATATTGTCTATTGTAGGTAGTTTATTGAGAAGGGCCTGCCATGTACATAAGGAATGTCTTTGTGATCCCGGTCGATCCCATGTCCAACTGCTTGGGACCCACTTGTTATTTCTTTACCTAATTTGATTCCATGCGGATGTGGCACTAAATTTGCCATTGTCATGAGGCCAAATAAGTATATCTGAAGAGTTGTTCCTGATTGAAATAGCTATAATAGTCGGCCAAAGTGATAACATTTCGGGAGAAATAGGATTAGGGAGACTCCAGGTACCGTTAGCAATGAACTCGAAAACCTTCCAATCTTTGGGAGCCCCAAGATCTTTTCGTATTCTGTCGCCATATAATTGAAATATACTCTTCCCATTCACCCAAGTATCATACCATATATTAGTACTAGTTCTAGAAGAGATTGCATAAGAAATGAGTTTGATTAGACAATTCCTTATCTTTAAAATTCCTTTCCAAGTTGTAGAGTGGTATGTTCTTGTTGAAATTTCCCAGATTGATTCCTTTGAAAGATACCTAGCAGAAACCCAATGTGACTATAAGGAACATTTGTTTTGCAAAAGATCCCACAATTGTTGTACCAGACATGCTTGATTCCAATCTCTAGTATTTCTCAAGTTTAGCCCCCCTTCATCTTTCGGTTTACAAATGCTATCGCAATTTACCATATGCATTGCCTTATCATTTGTGCCATTCCAGAAGAAGTTCATTAATAACCGTTCAATATCTTGGAGAAGTCCAGAAGGTAGAAGAAATGCATTACACCAATATATAAAGTAGGAGTGGAATACCGAACGGATGAGTTCTACTCGTCTTGCTTTTGATAGAAACCTATTTTTCCAAGAAGAAATTCTATTCTTATTTTTTTGCAAGATAGGCTGACAGTGTGTTTTGTGAATGCTTGTGGATATGAGCGGGTGACACAAATAAGGAATTGGCAAGCTTCCCTCACTAACCCCCAAAGTTTGTGCAATAAAGACCTTATCCTCAACGTAAGGGCTCATATATACTTTACATTTCGCATGATTTAACTGAAGTCCAGAAACCATACCAAAGTCATTCATAATAGTAGCCAGGTTCTTTACTGAAGTTGGTTCATGTTAGAACCCTTGCAGATTCTAAACTTGGGGTTGATCTCTTTAGAGGATCGGCCTCCTTGGAACTCTATAGGGGTTCCTCCCTCCAAGTTGCTGCTCAAAGGCTGCACAAAAGATTCATCTATTGCTTATGAAAAGAGGTGGAATACATGACTATTTATAGGGCTTCTAAACCCTAACTCCTAATAGGACTCCTTCTTCTAACCAACTCCTAATATGACTCATACTCAAGACTCCTATTTCCTGTACAACTCTTTATTTTTCTCTAAGAAACAACCTCCTACATGAATGTCCCTCTCAATTAGGACTCTCCTAGCTAGAGTCCTAACAGACTTCAAATCAGCCTTGTCCTCAAGGCTGAGATTCCATGAACTCAGGGAACCGGGTCTTCAGCTTCTCATATGGTTCCCATGTGGTGTCTTCAAGTGGTAGATTATTCCAATGCACTAGTACTTCGGTAGATGGATGTCGACGACGCATCACGATCCTGCGATCGAGGATGGCTTGTGGTTGGGCTTGAATAACTCCATCCTCAGTTGTGTTGGGTAGTTGGATCTGGGGTGACTCGTGTTCTCCTAACTTGGGCTTTAGGCATGATACGTGGAAGACAGGGTGAATTTTGATATCTTCAGGTAATTTAAGTCTGTACGCCACGGCTCCAATACGCTCTATGATCTGATAGGGCCTATAAAAACGTGGGGATAGCTTCATGGAGGCTCGAGTGTTGATAGAGAGTTGCTTGTATGGTTGTAGGCGAAGATAAACCCAATCTCCCATTGAAAATTCTCTTTCACTTCGTCGTGTGTCGGCTTGCTACTTCATTCTCTCTTGAGCGGTAGAGAGATTATCTTTTAACAGTTGTAAGAGTTTGTCCCTATCAATCAATTCTTGGTCAACTTGATCTACCTTGGCCGAGCCAATTACATACTTTGGAATCACAGGGGCTAGTCGACCATATAATACTTCATAAGGGGCACATTTTGTAGAGGAATGATATGTAGTATTATACCACCATTCGGCCTAGGGAAGCCATTTCGCCCACTCTTTTGGTCGGTCGCTAACGAAACACCGGAGGTACGTCTCTAAGCACCTATTTACTACCTTTGTTTGGCCATCAGTTTGTGGATGATACGTTGTGCTCATCTTGAGTTTGGCGCCTTGTAACTGAAATAACTCGGTCCAAAATTTACTAGTGAAGATCCTGTCACGATCACTTACGATGGACCTTGGCATCCCATGCAGTTTAACAATATTTTCTATGAAAATCTGGGCAATACTAGCAGCAGTGTAGGGATTTCTCACAGCACAAAAATGAGCATAATTCGTAAGTCGATCAACTACCACGAGAATCATGCTTTTACCTTTGGAAGATGGCAGCCCTTCAATGAAGTCCATTGAGATGTCAGTCCACACAGAGTCTGGTATGGGTAGTGGTTGTAGCTTCCCTGGATTTGCCACAGTTTCACCCTTGTGCTGTTGACATACTAATGTATTCAGCAATAATTTTTTTCATCCCTCTCCAATAAAAATTTTTCTTCACTCTTTTCTAGGTTCTTAGGAATCCAAAGTGCCCTGCTGAAGGTATGGAGTGCATTTCATGCAAGATGATTGTGATGCAAGGGGAGTCAGGTATAAGCACAATGCGACCTTTGTAGCATAGATCCCTCGAATCCCAGGTGTAGTGGGCTATTGCACTTGGATCCTCCTCCAATTTTTTTATGATGTTGCTGATTTCTGGATCCTTCTTCCATTCTTCCCTAATGTCCTCGAGGAGACCGGTGGTAGGAAGGGAGATGGCTGAAACCTTAGCTTGTTCAGGTAGCCGTGAGAGTGCATATGCAACAACGTTTTCTTTTCCCTTTTTGTAAATAATTTCATAATCAAATCCAAGAAGTTTGGTTACCCATTTTTGCTGCTCAGGGGATGATATCTTTTGCTCCAAAAAGTACTTGAGGCTTTTATGGTGAGTTTTCATTTGAAATCGCCGGCCGATCAAGTAGGGTCTCCACCTCGTTACTGCGTGTGCAATGGCAAGCATCTCCTTATCATATACTGACATGTTTTGATGGGAGGGAGATAATGCCTTGCTAGTGTATGCGAGTGGTCAACCATTTTGCATGAGAACAGCTCCAGTTCTGACTCCAGATGCGTCGGCCTCAATGATGAAGGGTCTATTGAAATCTGGTAGTGCAAGCACCGGCGTCGTTGTCATGGCTGCTTTAAGTTTGTCGAAGGCAGCAGAGGCTTTGTCCGACCATTGAAAAGCATCTTTTTTTGGTAAAGAAGTGAGTGGTGCACTGATCTTCCCATAGTCCTTAACAAATTTTCGGTAGTAGCCCGTTAGTCCAAGGAACCCCCGCAGTAATTTCACGTTTGTAGGTTTCGGCCAGCCTTGCATTGCCTCAATTTTTGTTGGGTCTATCGCCACTCCTTCTTCTGATATTATATGCCCAAGGTACTCTACTTTTTGCTGGAGAAAGCTGCACTTTGGTTGCTTAACAAAAAGAGTATTCTCCCGAAGGATCGTCAAAACAATCCGTAAATGCTTAAAGTGAGTCTCAAGAGAAGGGCTGTAAACGAGAATATCATCGAAAAATACCAGCACAAATTTACGAAGAAAGCTCCGAAATATATCATTCATGAGACTTTGAAAGGTTGAAGGAGCATTAGTGAGTCCAAAAGGCATTACCAAGAATTCATAATGGCCATCATGTGTGCGAAATGCAGTTTTTGGAATGTCATTGTCACATACCCGAATTTAGTGGTAACCGGATCAGAGGTCCAACTTCGTGAAGACTCGAGCTCCTTTCAATTCATCAAGAAGTTCATCCACCACTGGTATTGGGTATTTGTCCTTGACGGTGATGCCATTTAAAGCTCGGTAGTCGATGCACATCCGCCAAGTTCCGTCCTTCTTGCGTACAAGAAGCACCGGTGAGGAATAGGGGCTGCAACTTGGCCAAATCACCCCTGTTTCAAGCATCTCCTTTACGATCTTTTAAATTTCATCTTTCTAGAGGTGAGGATATCGGTACGGTCGAGTGTTCACTGGTGGCTTGCCCGGAAGGATTGGAATTCGATGGTCATGTTGCCGAGAAGGAGGAAGACCACGTGGTTCAGCAAATATGTCGGCAAATTCAGTAAGCAATTGGGCAAGATTTTGATCTTCAATTTCTATTTTCTTCCCCTCTGGTTGCTGCTGGAGGTGCATCAAAAAGCCACAATTTACCTTGTGTAAAACTTTCTCTATTCGTTGGGTCGAAACAGTGGTAACGTTGCTTCCGTGCTTCCCGCGTAGGATGATCTGTTTGCCCTTACAGTAGAATTTCATAATTAATTTAGAAAAGTTCCAAGTGACATCACCTAGTGTAGTCAGCCATTCTATACCAAGCACTGCCTCATAGTCATCGATTGGTAGGAGGAAGAAATCGGTGATAATTTCTTGGTCTTGCAGTAATAGTTTCACCTGCGGGCATCTTTGGTCGCACTTTAGGATTCTGCCATCGGCAAACTTTACATCGAACTTGCTGAAACCTTCAATATACAGTGTCATCCGAGTAGCAACCTTACTATTCAGGAAGTTATTAGTGCTACCTGTGTCGATAAGAACAATGATCGGCTGTTGTTTAAGAAGACCTCCAACTTTCATCGTTTGCGGATTTGAGTAGTCGGCTAGTGCGTATACCGTAATGTCGGTCGGTTGTGGCTCTTCTTCCATATCTTCTTCTTCATGTTCAAGATTCTCTTCTAGATGTTCAATGACCTCTTCTTCTACTAGTTCAATCATAGGAAGTCTACCTTTTTTACAGCGATGCTCACGGCTCCATGGCTCGTCGCAATGCTAACATAACCCCTTCGCAGATCGCTCCCGAAGTTCTTCTCTTGTTAACCTTTTCGGTGCAGGGACTCGGTTGATAGTAGGGGGGGTTGAGGGATTTAGTATTGTAGGTCGTGGAGTGATCCTAGTCCTCCAGGCTTCATGGTTCAATCGCTCCTCTTGAAGTCGTGCGAAAGAGATGGCTGCCATAAGCGTGTAAGGTTGTCGCGCCTTAACTTCTCCCCGGATCTCCGGCTTTTAGCCCTCAATAAAGGTCCCCAATAATTGTTTTTCAGACCAATCATAAGTTTGATTAGATAACCTTTCAAACCTGGTCTGGTACTCCTGAATGGTGGAGGTTTGTTGGATCTTTGCTAGTTGTCCGTCAATGTTCTCATAATAAGTTGGTCCGAAGCGGATCAGTAGTCCTTCTTTGAATTGTCGCCATGAAAGGACTCCATAAGTGTGTTCAAACCAGTCAAACCATTGTATGGCATCCCCTTCAAGATGTATAGCTGCAATTTCTACCATGGATGCATCCGCAGTTTTATGGTATCGAAAATATCGCTCCGCGCGCGAGATCCAACCAATTGGGTCTCCTTCTTCCCATCTAGGGAAGTCCACTCTCATGCGCGAATAGTTAGGGTCGGTCATAGAGCCTCCCCTCTCTTGGAAGTCATCTCTTTGGGCATGATGTGATTGGTTAGAGCTCTCTCCTTGATATGATTTCTTCGGGCTTGGTGGTCGGCCCAAACTGAATTCGGTAAGGAGGGTCTGAATCTTATCCTCCATTCGTGCCTCAAAGGCTTCAAATTTAGCATTGATTGCCTCCTCAGATGCCATAGTATATGACTCCAAATATGTGATGTTAAGATCTCTCTTTTGTTGACGGGTTAAAGGCATGTATAGGTTTGATAGAAATCAGTGAAAGTTTGCTGCAGAATTATGTTGTCTTGTAAGAGCAGAATTATTGTCGAAGAAACAGCGGTTTCTCGACAAAATCTCCACAAAAAATTTGAAAGATTTGAGGAGAGAATTAACAGCAATATCTCAGTTTATATGACAGCAAGGCTGTCCAATTTAATCAAGAAAATTTCAACAGTAACAACAAGAAATTTGGTGAAAGTTGCGATAACAGAATTCTCGTCGAAAAATTTTTGCAACTTACGATGAAAATTTACAGCAATATAGGAACGATTTTTTTTTTTTTTTGAATAGGGATAACTAAATTGCAGCAGCAGTAAGGTAGGAAACTAGAACCTGTTGCAATTCATGGGGAGATCAAAGGATGATCTGTGGTGGTGGAGATGATGACGGTGGAATTTGGCGACGATCTTTTAAGCAATTGTGGGAATTGCTTTGGATGGTTGTGGAGGGTTGATGGATGGCTGTGGAAGGGCAGCGAGACGCCAAGAACGCTGCTCTGATACCAGGTGTTAGAACCATTGCAGATTCTAAACTTGGGGTTGATCTCTTTAGGGGATCGACCTCCTTGGAACTCTATAGGGGTTCCTCCCTCCAAGTTGCTGCTAAAAGGCTACAGAAAAGATTCATCTATTGCTTATGAAAAGAGGTGGAATACATGACTATTTATAGGGCTTATAAACCCTAACTCCTAATAGGACTCCTACTCAAGACTCCTACTTCTAACCAACTCCTAATATGACTCATACTCAATACTCCTATTCCTTTACAACTCCTTATTTTTCTCTAAGAAATAACCTCCTACATGAATGTCCCTCTCAATTAGGACTCTCCTAGCTAGAGTCCTAGCAGTTCATTTTGGAGAAAGATAAGTAAATCATCTGCAAATGTTATATGTGATATATGAATAGAACCAGCAATGGGTACCTTAATGCTGCCATTTAAGACTATATGTTCCAACATACAGCTAAGTCCTTCCATCGCAATAGTAAAGAGATACGGAGAGAGTGGATCGCCTTGTCGGATGCCATTCATGCTCCCAAATAAACCAATAGGTGAGCCATTAAAGAGTATCGAAAACTTTGGAGTTTCCAGGCAAGATTGAATCCAATTAACCCATTGCTATGGGAAGTTCATATCGAGGAGCATCTTATAGATAAATTTCCTATTAACTGAATCAAAAGCTTTCCGTAAATCAGCTTTAAAACATATTTTTGTCCCTCTTGCTTTTGAATGCAAATCTTTGACCAAGTCATTAGCAAGTAAAATGTTATGATGTATACTTCTCCCTTTGATGAAAGCAACTTGATTTGGGCTAATGATCTTGTGTATTACCTTTTGCATTCTATTTGCCAATACTTTGGAGATGATCTTGTAAATAAAGTTGCATAATGATATGGGTCGATAGTTCTCTAGTGATTCAGCCCCTGCATTCTTCGGAATTAAAGAAATAAAAGTGCAATTCATCTCTCTAAAGATATGACCTGAAGAGAAAAAATGTTGGCAAGCCTTGATCACATCATTTCCAATAATAGACCAAGTAGTTTGGTAAAATTCAGCTAGAAATCCATCTGGACCTGGGCTTTTGTGCTTTGGTGACTCAAAGACAACACATACAATTTCGTCATCTGTAATTGGGGCATTGAGGATTGAAATAGCTTCCGGATCAAGTTTTCTAGTCGGCTCCACATGAATGTTATTAGGTTTCCCAGTTTGATTGAGTAAGGAATAAAAAAATTGCTCTGTATGTGCTTTAACCTTATCTAAATTCTCAATAAGATTATCATCTTTGTCTCTGCATTTGCTGATACGGTTAACAGTGTTAGGATCGAGAGCACTAAGAGGGGGGGTGAATTAGTGCAGCGGATATTTTTCAGCGATTAAAAAATGAAAGCTGCGTTCGTTCGATAAAGACTATTTTGATGCAAAAGCCGATTCTAAGATTACTTATGATTAAGTGCAGTTTACGTTTAAACACAGTTAGCGTCTAAACGCAGTTTGCGTCTAAATGCAGATTGCGTCTAAACTCAGATTGCGTCTAAGCGCAGTTTGCGTCTTAGCGCAGATTGCGTCTAAGCGCAGATTGTGTCTAAACGCAGATTGCGTCTAAGCGCAGATTGCGTCTAAACACAGTTTGCGTCTAGGAGCAGTTTAAGCAGAAGTATAAAGACAATGTGCTGCTGTTGTACAGCTCAAAAAGTAATCTGTAAAAAATAGATTTACGTCTAAACGCAGATTTACGTCTAGACGCAGATTTACGTCTAAACGCAGATTTACGTCTTAAACGCAGATTTACGTCTGAACTTTGAAACTCGTTTGTATACTCGCAGAAGGCAGTATGCAGTTGAAATCAAGACGTAAACGTGAACTGAGATCTGATGATTGTGCGAGGAAAGCCGATTTACGTCTAAATGCAGTTTTACGTCTAAATGTTGAAACTCGTTCGTAAAATTGTAGAGGACAGTTTGCAGTTATCAATAGGATCAAAATGTAAGTGTAAACTGCAAAGAAACTCGTTCGTAAAAGCACGGAAGACAGTTCTGCAGAATCAAACGTAAACGTAAACTGTAATGTACAAAAATACGAATTTACGTCTGAATGCAGATTCGGAAGAACAGCACTTAGAACTTGTTCGTGAAAGCGCAGAGAGCAGTAGTAATGAAGGAGGTTTGCAGTAATGATAAAGTGCTCAAAAATAAACGCAAACCAGAGATTTAGAGTGGTTCGGTCAGCCTTGACCTACTCCACTTTTGGCTTCCTCCACCGACGAGGTCGCCGACGTCAACTAGGGGCCTTCCTTCAATAGGCGAAGGCCAAACTGCCCTTTTACAGTTTCTCTCCTTTTGACAGGCTCAGGAGACAACCTTTACAGACCTTTCTCTCCTCACTTTACAACTGAAAACTTGAAGAACAGAAGGAGGAGACTTAAAGGCTTTACAACACTTTTGAGCTCTTAGAATCACAGAAAAGATCAAGATTTTGGTGTAGGTCTGTATCTTTTCAGTGCTGAATGGGTGGGGAGTTTATAGGCCCCAACCCAATTCAAATTTGGAGCTCAAAACAATCAAATCCCGGAATTCTGGGATCAGGCGGTTGCACCTCTTGACTGGAGAGGTTGCACCGCCTGGCAGAGCTCGAAGACCGAGCTCAGGCGGTACCACCTCTCTGCCAGGGAGGTTGCACCGCCCAGTCTTGCTCGAAGACTGAGCTCAGGCGGTGCCACCTCTTTGTCAGGGAGGTTGCACCGCCCAGTCTAGCTCGAAGACTGAGCTCAGGCGGTGCCACCTCTCTGCTGGGGAGGTTGCACCGCCCAGTCTCGCTGGGAGGCCTAGCCCAGGCGGTGCTACCTCCTGGCCTGGGCGGTTGCACCTCCTGGTGCAATCAGGGTCCGAATGGTTCATTCCATTCGGCCCAATTTCAGTCTTTCAGGGGCCCAATTGCCCCAAGATTAAGCCAATGGGATCACCTCCCATTTTTCAACTTAATCAACGTGCTAACTACGATTAAATCTAAGACTACTTCTGCAGCTTTGCTTCGGTGCGTCAATCGCTCCTTCCGGCGAGTTTCCGGCGAACTTCCGTCGATCATCCGATGAACCCTCGGTGATGCTCCTGCGGACTTCCGGCAAACTCCTGGACTTTGCGACGATCCACTTGGCAAGTTCCGACGAGCTTCGCTTGGCAAGCTTCTGGACTTCTCGGATCTGTTCTCGCAGAACCTCCGACGACCGTCCGAACTTCCGTTGAACTCTCGAACTCCCAACGTGATCATGAACTTGACTCCGGCGCAACTCCTGCTGCCTGTCTATCTTTCATCGTAGTTAATCCTGCACACTTATCTCAACACATAGATTAGACAAAAAATGACAATTGACTTCATCATCAAAATCCGAGATACAACAATCTCCCCCTTTTTGATGTTGACAATCAATTGATAATGGAGTTATCGTTAACTCCCCCTGTCTATATGCCATAGTTGAGATAAGTCAACCTTGAATTCAAGACCTAAGAATTCAAGTGACGTATTGATAAGTTAGATCAGTTAAACTTATCAATACTCCCATCATGATACTCATCATGATGTATCTCTTCAAGGATGATGTCAGGGTTTGACATACATCAATAAGTTTGTATGATTGTGTTTGTAACTATTCATCATGTAGTTTGAACATTATCATATAAAGCTGTGAAACTTATTACATGATGCACACATTTGAAATATTCTAGCAAGTTTTGCATTTTCTTCACATGATAAGATATCAACTCAGGGCATAATGCAAACTTTAGCACATGTTCATATATCTCTTGGTGATGCAAGGATGGCATAATCATAGCAGTGTTTATAGCATCATTCATAGTATTTCTAATCATGGCAGTGTTTATCAATTCATATATATCTCCCCCTTTGTCATCAACAAAAAGCATAGTAACCAGAAAATAATAGCAAGCTTATAGAGGAATTTTACATAGATTGCTTTAAATACTTCTTCCCCTTTGTGTTATAATCCATTGTAAAGATTTTGCAGGATGGAATACATACACATGAATCACTTCATCAAATCTATTTCAGAAACTCAATTTTCATGAAGGTGTACGAGAAAAGATTTTGTTGCAGATTTTCACATATAATCATGGAAATCAAGTGATTTGATCATACAATATAGTCCGAAAAAAAAATTATTTTAACAAATTTATCTGTTCGGACACATCAACATTCCTAGTTTTCTTCGAATGAAATCAAAACACAAGATTTTCAAAACTTTTAGTTTCAAAGCACAACATTCTTAATTTGGACACATCACATACCAAACAGTAATGATACCATAAAAATCTGAGATAACTTTTACCACAATAGATGTTTACAGCTAGTACATCAGAAGTGAGTATCATAAGAAGTTTACAACAACAACAGGTGTTCAATAAGTTCATTGATGCGGTGGAAAATTAAAGTGCCTAAACAAGGAGTCAAATTGACTATGAATTTGCTGCAGCTCAGATAGGATTTGATCTTGTCTTTGTTCAATCCGTTCTTGTCTCTGTTCGAATCGATCCATACGAATCCCAATTTCTTCGATGGATGTATGAGTTTGCTCAACTGGATGTGTTTCTTCAAAGGGAAGGGTCGGAGGAGATTGAGTACCCCTAAATACTGGTGTTTCCGGTTCTGGTTCAGATTGAGGGTGATCAGTCCTTCTAGGGAGTCTAACCCAGTTACCGTTTCTATAGTAACATCTTAGTCGGTGAAGTAGATTTTTGTTTATTATGCTGAATCGATCTACTTTCATTACTTCTTCTTCTGGTGATATTAGAATGTCGTAAGCTTTTATTATTCTAGTGATTATACCACCATATGGGAGCATCATATCTTTCTTAGATAATTCTAACATATTTTGTTGAATAAGATAGCCAAGACAGATGTCATGTCCCTTCATGATTGAGTACATAGTTCCTAATTCTAGTTGACTTATTTCATCATGATGGTATTGTTTAGGAAGAATTATACTAGTCATGATATAATGAAGTATCTTAGTGTTCAAAGGCAATAGATGTTCACAACTTTTGGGAACCAATGCTATGTTAGGATTGGCAAAGATTGTTCCTAAGGCTTCAATATAGGATGTTCCAATACTTTCATCATCCCATGATCCTCTAAAGTAGAGTCCTATGCTTTTTATGGGAATGCCTATCATATCACAAATGAACCTATCAGTGATTGAGATGTGTTGTCCCAAAAGATAGGTGGACATCCTTCCTTCATCATCTATTTGTATGTTATTGTAAAATAATCTAACAAGCCTAGGATAGATGGGTTCGTTAATCTGCAAGATTGGAAGTAGACCTAGGTTTGCAAACCATTGGATGGTCTCTAAGTCTCTTAGTTCATTTAGATCTACGTATTTTCCCTTACTGATACATCTAAGTTCGAAAGAGGGAAATTTTTCAGCATGGTATTTCGAATCGAAAAGAGTGAAATCAAACTCTTCTACTAATCTCCTCTTTCCCTTGTCCCTTGAGGATCTTCTAGATCCCATAACTACTGCTGTTTAGAGGGATGATGATGAGCTAGAGTAAATGAAGAACAAAACAGAATTTAAGAGCTTCTTAGAGAGTACCTTTGTGAGATCTTCAAGAGAAGGAAGGATTCTTGATGTTTTGCTCCGAAGTGAGAGGTATTTGGAAGGCTTAGAGGAGTGAAATGGGAATGGAGGAGACTTGGAAGAGTAGAGGAGGAAATGGGAGTGAGTTGGGGTCGGTTCCATAGCCGGCCCTAGTGTGGGTTTAAAAAGACAGAGTTGCAGGTGGTTGCACCTCTGGCTGGAGCGGTGCAACCTCTGGCAACCCGTGATAGCTGGAGGTGCCACCGCCAGCTGGAGAGGTGCCACCGCCTGCAGCCAGTGAGCACCTAACATGATTTGATCAGGGAGCCTTTGCCTTGAGGAGTGTTTCAGAGCAATTAATGTTTGTTACATGATTTCGTATGAGTTTTTATTTAAGGAAGAAGCTCTTGTATGATCAAGATAGATCTTTTAACGTGCATACGTATGTTGATAGTTTGTTTGGTATCCCTTTTAAGATCATGACATATTTAGTTTCTTCATGATACAAGAATTAATTCATAGATGATAGTGTTAACGGGTTTTGAAGATCAAGGGGGTATGTGAATTTGGATATCATATGTTTCTAATAAGGTTGTATCCAAATCGTATTTGTGATTTCATAACTTCCACTTGTTACTTAAGCGTTGCGAGTTCCTTTTTGATTCTTGGTTTCTGACCATCGAGAGTCAAGGAGCAGAATATTATTTCTTGCTCCGGCCTAAAATTTTAATGTTTTTATAGGAAGGGATGATCTTTAGGAACCCATTTGCTTTTGGGTGCCTCATAAATAGATCTACATTTCTTATCATGTTGCATAGAATTTGTCATGGTTCCTTTAGGAACCCAGAATGGACTTATTTTGGGCATAGAATCATGTTGAATCATGTTGCATAGAATCATGTTGAATCATAAGAACCTTGAATCATGTTGCATAGAATCTACATTTCTTATCATTTGCTTTTGGGTGCCTCATAAATAGTTTGTTTGGACTTATTTTCTTGAATGGACAACAATGTGTCTTGTGTCCAGATTTGCAACAAAAGTTGCACTTGGTTTGGTGTTGAACATGTAAGATGGAGCCTTTTATGAAGGTGGTTGGATTTTGGTGAGGACTTCTCACAAATCCAATTCCGCTCCTTTTTGGAATGTGACCCTTGTTTGCAAGGATCATGTTTAATGACTTGCTACCAACCTCGAATTTCTTCAAGGTGTCCTTGAGTAGCAGGTTTTCTTTTTGCAAAGTTTCTAAATCATGACATTTGTTACATGAATTTAAACTATCATGATGTTCGACTTTTAACTTATCAAACTCACAAGTAAGACTATCATGCATCTTTTTCAGCAATTTATATTTTCTACTTATACTCTTGCATTCGTCAAATAAGTCATTGAAAGCATTTAATAATTCATCGAAAGATAAATCAGCATCTATTGAATTTGTTACCTCATCTTTGATGGCCATTAAGGCGTAATGAGCAACTTGCTCGGTGTTGGACTCATCTTCCTCAGATGCGCTCGAATCATCCCATGTTGCTTGGAGCGCCTTCTTCTTTGTTGTTCTTTTCTTGACTTGGGGACAATCACTCTTGTAGTGTCCCGGCTTTTTGCATTCATAGCAGATTACTTGGTCCTTTTTGAGTTCAAGTTTATTTTTTGCATCATTCTTAAACTTGTTTCTTTTAAAGAACTTTTTAAACTTTCTTGTTAGAAGTGCCAAGTCATCATCACAGTCCTCATCACTTGAGTTTTCTCTCAAGTGGCATTCTGAAGTTTTGAGTGCCATATCCTTCCTGTTCTTTGGAAGGATGTCTTCTTGCTCTTCATGAGCTTTACAAGTCATTTCGTAGGTCATTAATGACCCGATTAGTTCTTCAAGAGGGAAATTTCGCAAATCTTTTGCCTCTTGAATAGCGGTGACTTTAGGATCCCAACTCTTAGGAAGGGATCTTAGTATCTTATTAACAAGTATTTAAAGCAATCTATGTAAAATTCCTCTATAAGCTTGCTATTATTTTCTGGTTACTATGCTTTTTGTTGATGACAAAGGGGGAGATATATATGAATTGATAAACACTGCCATGATTAGAAATACTATGAATGATGCTATAAACACTGCTATGATTATGCCATCCTTGTATCACCAAGAGATATATGAACATGTGCTAAAGTTTGCATTATGCCCTGAGTTGATATCTTATCATGTGAAGAAAATGCAAAACTTGCTAGAATATTTCAAATGTGTGCATCATTTAATAAGTTTCACAGCTTTATATGATAATGTTCAAACTACATGATGAATAGTTACAAACACAATCATACAAACTTATTGATGTATGTCAAACCCTGACATCATCCTTGAAGAGATACATCATGATGAGTATCATGATGGGAGTATTGATAAGTTTAACTGATCTAACTTATCAATACGTCACTTGAATTCTTAGGTCTTGAATTCAAGGTTGACTTATCTCAACTATGGCATATAGACAGGGGGAGTTAAGGATAACTCCATTATCAATTGATTGTCATCATCAAAAAGGGGGAGATTGTTGAATCTCGGATTTTGATGATGAAGTCAATTGTCATTTGTTGTCTAATCTATGTGTTGAGATAAGTATGCAGGATTAACTACGATGAAAGATAGACAAGCAGCAGGAGTTGTCCCGGAGTCAAGTTCATGATCACGTTGGGAGTTCGAGAGTTCGACGGAAGTTCGGACGGTCGTCGGAGGTTCTGCGAGAACAGATCCGAGAAGTCTAGAAGCTTGCCAAGCGAAGCTCGTCGGAACTTGCCAAGTGGATCGTCGCAAAGTCCAGGAGTTTGCCGGAAGTACGCAGGAGCATCACCGAGGGTTCATCGGATGATCGACGGAAGTTCACCGGAAACTCGCCGGAAGGAGCGATTGACGCACCGAAGCAAAGCTGCAGAAGTTGTCTTAGATTTAATCGTAGTTAGCACGTTGATTAAGTTGGAAAATGGGAGGTGATCCCATTGGCTTAATCTTGGGGCAATTGGGCCCCTGAAAGACTGAAATTGGGCCGAATGGAATGAACCATTCGGACCCTGATTGCACCAGGAGGTGCAACCGCCCAGGCCAGGAGGTGGCACCGCCTGGGCTAGGCCTCCCAGCGAGACTGGGCGGTGCAACCTCCCCAGCAGAGAGGTGGCACCGCCTGAGCTCAATCTTCGAGCTAGACTGGGCGGTGCAACCTCCCTGACAGAGAGGTGGCACCGCCTGAGCTCAGTCTTCGAGCAAGACTGGGCGGTGCAACCTCCCTGGCAGAGAGGTGGCACCGCCTGAGCTCGGTCTTCGAGCTCTGCCAGGCGGTGCAACCTCTCCAGTCAAGAGGTGCAACCGCCTGATCCCAGAATTCCGGGATTTGATTGTTTTGAGCTCCAAATTTGAATTGGGTTGGGGCCTATAAATTCCCCACCCATTCAGCACTGAAAAGATACAGACCTACACTGAAATATTGATCTTTTCTGTGATTCTAAGAGCTCAAAAGTGTTGTAAAGCCTTTAAGTCTCCTCCTTCTGTTCTTCAAGTTTTCAGTTGTAAAGTGAGGAGAGAAAGGTCTGTAAAGGTTGTCTCCTGAGCCTGTCAAAAGGAGAGAAACTGTAAAAGGGCAGTTTGGCCTTCGCCTATTGAAGGAAGGCCCCTAGTTGACGTCGGCGACCTCGTCGGTGTAGGAAGCCAAAAGTGGAGTAGGTCAAGGCTGACCGAACCACTCTAAATCTCTGGTTTACGTTTATTTTTTAGCACTTTATCATTACTGCAAACCTCCTTCATTACTACTGCTCTCTGCGCTTTCACGAACAAGTTCTAAGTGTTGTTCTTCCGAATCTGCATTCAGACGTAAATTCGTATTTTCGTACATTACAGTTTACGTTTACGTTTGATTCTACAGAACTGTCTTCCGTGCTTTTACGAACGAGTTTCTTTGCAGTTTACACTTACATTTTGATCCTATTGATAACTGCAAACTGTCCTCTACAATTTTACGAACGAGTTTCAACATTTAGACGTAAAACTGCATTTAGACGTAAATCGGCTTTCCTCGCACAATCATCAGATCTCAGTTCACGTTTACGTCTTGATTTCAACTGCATACTGCCTTCTGCGAGTATACAAACGAGTTTCAAAGTTCAGACGTAAATCTGCGTTTAAGACGTAAATCTGCGTTTAGACGTAAATCTGCGTCTAGACGTAAATCTGCATTTAGACGTAAATCTGTTTTTTGCAGATTACTTTTTGAGCTATACAACAGCAGCACATTGTCTTTATACTTCTGCTTAAACTGCTCCTAGACGTAAACTGTGTTTAGACGCAATCTGCGCTTAGACGCAATCTGCGTTTAGACGCAATCTGCGCTTAGACGCAATCTGCGCTAAGACGCAAACTGCGCTTAGACGCAATATGAGTTTAGACGCAATCTGCATTTAGACGCAAACTGCGTTTAGACGCTAACTGTGTTTAAACGTAAACTGCACTTAATCATAAGTAATCTTAGAATCGGCTTTTGCATCAAAATAGTCTTTATCGAACGAACGCAGCTTTCATTTTTTAATCGCTGAAAAATATCCGCTGCACTAATTCACCCCCCCCTCTTAGTGCTCTCGATCCTAACAGGATAGAGCGATGCAAATTTGTGGGATACCCCAAGGAAACTTGTGGGTATTATTCCTATCATCTCGAGGACCAAAAGGTCTTTGTAGCTAAGAGAGTAGTGTTCCTTGAGAAGGAACACATTCTTGGCGGAGATAGTGGGAGAATGATAGAGTTGAGTAAGGTTGGAGAACCAAACTCAAGCACTACTCTACAGCCCGAGTCTGTTCAGGTACCTAATACACAAGTTTCAACTTTACGTAGGTCTGATAGAGTATCCCATCCTCCTGAGAGATATGTAGGACATATTAGAGGAGAGGATGTTGAGGATATTGATCCTCAGACCTACGAGGAGGCTATTTTGAGTATAGACTCCGGGAAGTGGCAAGAAGCCATGAATTCTGAGATGGATTCTATGTACTCCAACAAGGTTTGGAACCTAGTTGATGCACCCGAAGGTATTGAACCCATCGGTTGCAAGTGGATCTTTAAGAAAAAGATCAGAGTAGATGGAAAGGTAGAGACCTATAAAGCAAGGCTAGTGGCTAAGGGGTATCGTCAAAGGCAAGGTGTTGACTACTTCTTCCCCTTTGTGTTATAATCCATTGTAAAGATTTTGCAGGATGGAATACATACACATGAATCACTTCATCAAATCTATTTCAGAAACTCAATTTTCATGAAGGTGTACGAGAAAATCTGTTTCATAAATAAGATGCATTCGGACAAGATTTTGTTGCAGATTTTCACATATAATCATGGAAATCAAGTGATTTGATCATACAATATAGTCCGAAAAAAAAATGATTTTAACAAATTTATCTGTTCGGACACATCAACATTCCTAATTCTCTTCTAATGAAATCAAATTGTTCTTCACTTAGAGGTTTTGTAAAAATGTCAGCTAGTTGATGTTTAGTATCAATGAACTCTATGGTTACGTCATGATTGGTGACATGATCTCGTATAAAGTGATGTCTAATATCAATATGTTTTGTTCTTGAGTGTTGTATAGGATTCTTGGTTAAGCATATTGCACTTGTGTTATCACATTTAATTGGAATATTTTTGAGATGAACTTTATAATCTTCTAAGGTATTTTTCATCCATACAACTTGTGCACAGCATGCACTTGCTGCAATATATTCAGCTTCGGTTGTTGATAGTGCAACCGAGTTTTGTTTCTTTGATGACCAGGAAACAAGGGCATGTCCTAAAAATTGACATGATCCTGATGTGCTTTTTCTATCTAATCTACAGCCAGCAAAGTCAGCATCAGCATAAGCAATTAACTCAAAATTCTCTGATTTTGGGTACCATAATCCTAGATTTGTGGTACCATTAAGATATCTAAATATTCTTTTAACTTCTTTGAGATTAGATATCTTAGGGTTTGATTGAAATCTAGCACAAAGTCCTACACTGAACATGATGTCTGGTCTGGTTGCAGTGAGGTAAAGTAAACTTCCTATCATACCCCTATAAGTTTTTTGATCAAAGCTTTCTCCACTTTCATCAATTTCTAACTTAGTGGAGGTGCTCATAGGAGTGTTACTAGCCTTTGAGTTGTTCATGTTAAACCTTTTTAATAAATTCATGGCATATTTAGTTTGACTAATAAAGATGTCATTGCTTAGTTGTTTGATTTGTAAACCTAAGAAGAATGTTAATTCTCCCATTAAGCTCATTTCGAATTCAAGACTCATAGTTTTAGCAAAAGATTCACAAAGAGATTCATTTGTAGAGCCAAAGATGATATCATCAACATAAATCTGAACAATGAGAAAATTATTTTCAAAATTCTTGATAAACAATGTAGTATCAACCTTGCCTTTTATGAAATTATTTTCAATGAGAAAAGAACTAAGTCTCTCATACCAAGCCCTTGGGGCTTTGTTTTAAACCATAGAGAGCTTTAGTTAATCTAAACACATGATTAGAGAGGCTATTATTTTCAAATCCAGGAGGTTGTTCAACATAAACTTCTTCGGAAATAAAACCATTTAGAAAAGTGCTTTTAACATCCATTTGAAATAACTTAAAATTATTACTACTAGCGTAGGCAAGGAGCATCCTTATGGCTTCCAATCGAGCCACAGGTGCGAAGGTTTCTTCGTAATCGATACCTTCTTCTTGGTTGAAACCTTTGGCCACTAATCTAGCCTTGTTTCTAACCACGATACCATTTTCATCTTGCTTGTTTCTGAAAACCCATTTAGTACCAATAACTAAATGGTCATTTGGCCTAGGAACAAGCTTCCACACCTCATTTCTCTCAAATTGATTCAATTCATCTTGCATTGCGATAATTCATGAATCATCTTTCATGGCTTCGTCAACGCATTTGGGTTCAATTTGGGAGAGAAAGGCGGCATTTGTACAAAAAGTTTTAAGAGAAGATCGTGTTTGAACCCTCTTTGACGTGTCTCCTAAGATTAGCTCCTTGGGATGAGCATCTACATACTTCCAATCCTTGGGTAAGGATATTTCGGGAGTGGATGCATCCAAGTTGCTAGTTGGAGAAGGGGTTTCATTTAAATTCAAGGAATCAAAATTAACATCTTCGTCAAGATCATTTTTCGTGATTTCGGAAATCTCATTGAAAACAACATAAACAGATTCTTCGATAATTAAAGTTCTTTTATTGAAGATACGAAAGGCTTTAGAAACAGTAGAATAACCAAGAAAGATTTCTTCATCGGATTTAGCATCAAATTTTCCTAAGTTGTCCTTTTCATTTAAGATAAAACATTTACACCCAAAGACTTTAAAATATGAAACATTGGGTTTTTTATTGTTCCATAACTCATAGGGAGTTTTGGTTAGTAGAGGTATTACTAGAACTCTATTCAAAATGTAGCATGCAGTATTTACGGCTTCGGCCCAAAAATATTTTGGTAGGTTGTGTTCATTCAACATGGTTCTTGCCATTTCTTGTAAATTTCGATTTTTTCTTTTTACAACTCCATTTTGTTGAGGATTTCTAGGAGTAGAGAAATTATGGTTGTATCCATTGAGTTCACAAAATTCCTGGAAATCATGGTTTTGAAATTCACCACCATGATCACTTCTAATTGATGAAATCATAGACCCTTTCTCATTCTGAACAAGTTTGCAAAACTTGGTAAAAGATCTAAGGCACTCACTTTTCTGTTTTAAGAAGTAAGTCCATGTGTATCTGCTATAGTCATCCACGATGACGAAGGCGTATTTGCTACCTCCTAGGCTTGATGTGGAGATTGGTCAGAACATGTCCATATGGATCAATTGTAAGGGCCTAGAGGTGCTTATTTGATTTTTAGATTTGAAGCTACTCTTAATTTGTTTACCTAATTGGCAAGCATCACATACATTATCTTTGATGAACTTGATATGAGGAATTCCTCTTACAAGTTCTTTGGATAATATTTGAGTGATTAGTTTCATGCTAGCATGACTTAATCTTCTATGCCATATCCAAGCATCCTCATTCAAAGCAGAAAAACACATTTCATTACACAAATCATTGATGTCAATAGTGTATACGTTATTTTGTTTCAATGCAATCATAGATATATTTTTGTGTGGTTTTTCAATGATGCAAGAATTAGATTCAAATCTTATAATATATCCTTTATCACATAATTGACTAATGCTCAAGAGGTTATGTTTTAAACCATCAACTAGCAAAACATCTTCAATAGAGAAGTTGGATTTGTTACCTATGGTTCCTTTGCCAATGATTTTACCCTTGTTGTTGTCTCCGAAGGTGACATATCCTTCGTCTATGCTAGTGAGCTTAGAGAATTGAGATGGATCTCCGGTCATATGCCTTGAGCATCCACTATCAAGGTACAATCTCTTGCTCCTAGCTTGCGATGGTTTAGTTTTCTACAAGAAAGGATGATGTTTAGGTACCTATTTGCTTTTGGGTGCCTCATAAATAGATCTACATTTCTTATCATGTTGCATAGAATTTGTCATGGTTCCTTTAGGAACCCAAATCAATTTGTTTGGACTTATTTTCTTGAATGTACAACAATGTGTCTTGTGTCCAAATTTACAACAGAAGTTACATTTGTCTTGATGTCGAATATGTAAGATGGAGCCTTTTATGAAGGTGGTTGGATTTTGGTGAGGACTTCTCACGAATCCAATTCCACTTCTTTTGGGAACGTGACCCTTGTTTGTAAGGATCATGTTCAATGACTTGCTACCAACCTCGAATTTCTTCAAGGTGTCCTTAAGTAGCAAGTTTTCTTTTTGGAGAGTTTCTAGATCATGGCATTTTATGCATGTGCTTAAACTATCATGATGTTCAGCATTTAACTTATCGAAATTACAAATAAGACTATCATGCTCCTTTTTTAGCAATTTGTATTTACTACTGATAGTCTTACACTCATCAAACAATTCATGGAAAGCATTTAATAATTCATCGAATGATAAATCTGCATCTATTGAATTTGTTACCTCATCTTCGATGGCCATTAAAGCGTAATGAGCAACTTGCTCGGTGTTGGACTCCTCTTCTTCGGATGCGCTCGAGTCATCCCATGTTGCTTGAAGCGCCTTCTTCTTTGATGTTCTCCTTTTGACTTGGGGACAATCACTCTTGTAGTGTCCCGGCTTTTTGCATTCATAGCAGATTACTTGGTCCTTCTTGGGTTCAAGTTTATTTTTTGCATCATTCTTAAACTTGTTTCTTTTAAAGAACTTTTTAAACTTTCTTGTTAGAAGTGTCAAGTCATCATCACAGTTCTCATCACTTGAGTTTTCTCTCAAGTGGCATTCAGAAGTTTTGAGTGCCATATCCTTCCTGTTCTTTGGAAGGATGTCTTCTTGCTCTTCATGAGCTTTACAAGTCATTTTGTAGGTCATTAATGACCCGATTAGTTCTTCAAGAGGGAAATTTCGTAGATCTTTTGCCTCTTGAATAGCAGTGACTTTAGGATCCCAACTCTTAGGAAGGGATCTTAGTATCTTATTAACAAGCTCAAAATCCGAAAAGCTCTTTCCGAGTCCTTTTAGACCGTTGACGACATCCGTGAAACGGGTAAACATGTCGCCAATGGTTTCACTCGGTTTCATCCGAAAAAGTTCGAAAGAATGTAACAGCAAATTGATTTTTGACTCTTTTACTCTACTTGTGCCTTCATGGGTCACTTCGAGTGTGTGCCAAATATCAAATGCAGTTTCACAAGTTGAAACACGGTTAAACTCGTTTTTATCAAGTGCACAAAATAAGGCATTCATAGCCTTTGCATTAAGAGCGAAAGCCTTCTTCTCCAAATCATTCCAATCGATCATTGGAAGAGAAGACTTCGAAAATCCGTTTTCGACAAGATTCCACAGTTCAAAATCCATAGAAATAAGAAAGATCCTCATTCGGGTCTTCCAGTAGGTGTAGTCCGTCCCACTGAACATGGGTGGACGCGTAATAGAATGCCCCTCTTGGTTTCAGGCGTATGCCATTTCTCTTGGGTTTTAATCCGTTAGAGAGTTAACCTTGCTCTGATACCAATTGTTAGGATCCAGAGCACTAAGAGGGGGGGGGGTGAATTAGTGCAGCGGAAATCTTTCAGCGATTAAAAATGAAAGCTGCATTCGTTCGATAAAAACTATTTTGATGCAAAAGCCGATTCTAAGATTACTTATGATTAAGTGCAGTTTACGTCTAAACACAGTTTACGTCTAAACGCAGTTTGCGTCTAAATGCAGATTGCGTCTAAGCTCAGATTGCGTCTAAGCGCAGTTTGCATTTAAGCGCAGATTGCGTCTAAGCGTAGTTTGCGTCTAAACTTTGAAACTCGTTTGTAGACTCGCAGAAGGCAGTATGCAGTTGAAATCAAGACGTAAACGTAAACTGAAATCTGATGATTGTACGAGGAAAGCCGATTTACGTCTAAATGCAGTTTTACGTCTAAATGCATATTTTCGTCTAAACCTTGAAACTCATTCGTAAAATTGCAGAAGACAGTTTGCAGTTATAAATAGAATCAAAACGTAAATGTAAACTGCAAAGAAACTCATTCGTAAAAGCGCAGAAGACAGTTTGCAGTTACAAAACGTAATCGTAAACTGTAATGTATGAAAACACCGATTTACGTCTGAATGCAGATTCAGAAAGATCAGCACTTAGAAACTTGTTCGTAAAGGCGCAGAGAGCAGTAGCTATGTAGGAGGTTTGCAATAATGATAAAGTGCTCAAAATAAACGCAAACCAGAGATTTAGAGTGGTTCGGTCAGTCTTGACCTACTCCACTTTTGGCTTCCTCCACCGACGAGGTCACCGACGTCAACTAGAGGCCTTCCTTCAATAGGCGAAGGCCAACTGCCCTTTTACAGTTCACTCCTTTTGATGGGCTCAGGAGACAACCCTTACAGGACCTTTCTCTCCTCTCTTTACGACTCAAGACTTCAAGAACAGAAAGAGGAGAACTTTAGGACTTTACACAAATTTGAGCTCTTAGAATCATAGAAAAGATCAAGAATTCGGTGTAGGTCTGTATCTTTTCAGTGCTGAATGGGTGGGGTATTTATAGGCCCCAATCTAATTCAAATTTGGAGCTCAAAACGATCAAATCCCGGAATTTCGGGACCAGGCGGTTGCACCTCCTGACTGGAGAGGTTGCACCGCCTGGCAGAGCTCGAAGACTGAGCCTCTGGGCGGTGCTACCTCTGTCAGGGGCGGTTGCACCTCTCTGCCAGAGCTCAAAGACCGAGCTCAGGCGGTGCCGCCTCTCTGTCAAGGAGGTTGCACCGCCCAATCTAGCTCGAAGACTGAGCTCAGGCGGTGCCACCTCCTAGCTGGGGCGGTTGCACCGCCCAGTCTCGCTTGGAGACTTAGCCCAGGCGGTGCCACCTCCTAGCCTAGGCGGTTGCACCTCCTGGTGCAATCAGGGTCCGAATGGTTAGCTCCATTCGGCCCAATTTCAATCTTTTAGGGGCCCAATTGCCCCAAGATTAAGCTAATGGGATCACCTCCCATTTTCCAACTTAATCAACGTGCTAACTACGATTAGATCTAAGACAATTTCTTTATCTTTGCTTCGGTGCATCAATCGCTTCTTCCGGCGAGTTTTCGGTGAACTTCCGTCGATCATCCGATGAACCCTCGGTGATGCTCCTGCGGACTTTCGGCAAACTCCTGGACTTTGCGACGATCGACTTGGCGAGTTCCGACGAGCTTCGCTTGGCAAGCTTCTAGACTTCTCGGATCTGTTCTCGCAGAACCTCCGACGACCGTCCGAACTTCCGTCGAACTCTCGAACTCCTAACGTGATCATGAACTTGACTCTGGCGCAACTCCTGCTGCTTGTCTAACTTTCATCGCAGTTAATCCTGCACACTTATCTCAACACATAGATTAGACAACAAATGACAATTGACTTCATCATCAAAATCCGAGATTCAACAGAACAAACTGTCACAAACATGTGTATGACATTGAGAGTATGCACGTTAAAAGATCTATCTTGATCGTGCGAAAGTTCTCGTCTTAAAAAGAAAACTCTTACGTAATTACGTAAGTAAAGTTGATTGCTCTGAATGAAAATTCTTCTCGAGACAAAAACTCTCAAATCAGATCACATTGCGATCAGAACAAGTGCTCACGGCCTGCAGGCGGTGGCACCGCCCCAGCTGGAGGTAGCACCTCCGGTTGTCACGTGTTGCAAGCGGTTGCACTGCCCCAGCCAGAGGTGCAACCGCCCGCAACTCTGCCCTTTTTAACCCAAGCTAGGGCCGGCGGTGAAACCAACCCCAACTCACTCCCTTCCCCTCTTTACTCTTCCAAAGCTCCTCCATCCCCATTTCTCCCCTTATAGCATCCCAAATACCCCTCATTTCGGAGCAAAACATCAACAATCCTTCCCTCTCTTGAAGATCTCACTAAGGTATTCTCTAAGAAGCCCTTAAATTCTGTCTTTAATTCATTTACTCTTGCTCATCACTATTCTTCTAAACAACAGTAGTTATGGGATCTAGAAGATCCTCAAGGGACAAAGGAAAGAGTAGATTAGTAGAAGATTTTGATCTCACCCTTTTCGATTCAAAATACCATGCTGAAAAGTTTTCCTCTTTCGAACTTAGGAGTGTCAATAAGGGAAAATATGTAGATTTAAATGAACTAAGAGACTTAGAGACAATCCAATGGTTTGCAAACTTAGATCTACTCCCTATTTTGCAAATTAATGAACCCATCTATCCAAGTCTTGTTAGATTGTTTTACAACAACATACAAATAGATGAAGAAGAAAGAATGTCTACCTATCTTTTAGGACAACACATCTCCATTACGGATAAATTCATTTGCGACATGATAGGCATTCCCATAAAAAGTAGAGGACTTTACTTTAGAGGATCATGGGAAGATGAAATTGTTGGAACAACATATGTTGAAGCCTTAGGAACAATTTTTGCCAATCCCAACTTAGCATTTGTTCCTAAAAGTTGTGAACATCTACTACCTCTAAACACTAAGGTACTTCATCATATCCTAACTAGCATCATTCTCCCTATACAATACCATCATGGTGATGTAAGCCAATTAGAATTAGGAACTATGTATTTGATCATGAAAGGACATGACATATGTCTTGGTTATCTTATCCAACAAAACATGTTAGAACTATCTAAGAAAGACATGATGCTCCCATATGGTGGTATAATCACTAGAATAATGAAAGCCTACGATATTCTAATACCACCGGAAGAAGAAGTAATAAAAGTAGATAGGTTTAGCATAATAAATAAAAATCTACTTCACCGATTAAGATGTTTTTATAGAAACGGTAACTGGGTTAGAATGCCTAGAAGAACCGATCCCTCTCAACCTGAACCAGAACCGGAAACACCAGTCTTTAGGGGTACCCAATCTCCTCCGATCTGTCCCTTTGAGGAAACACATCCATTTGAGCAAACTCATACATCATCTGTCGAAGATATTGGGATTCGGATGGACCGATTCGAACAAAGACAAGAACGGCTTGAACATCGACAAGATCAAATCCTATCTGAGCTGCAGCAAATTCATCGATAATTTGACTCTTTATTTAGGCACTTTAATTTTTCACCTCATGAATGAGCTTGTATGAACACAATCATCTGTTGTTATTGTAAACTCCTTATGTTACTCAACATGATGGGCTTTTCCTTGATCCTTGATATGGTTACCTGATATATTTTGTGAGCATATGTAGAGTTACAAACATCTCTCATTGTTTATCTCGGATTTTACATTGAAACTAAATGTTTTGAAAACCTTGTGCCTTGATTTCCATGATAAATATAATTTGAGAAAGTGATATACCAATGCAGTTGATAAGTCATGACATTGCCATGATATTGATACTAAACATCAACTAGCTGATATTTTTACAAAACCTCTAAGTGAAGAGCAATTTGATTTCATAAGAAGAGAATTAGGAATGTTGATGTGTCCGAATACATAAACTAGTTAAAATTATTTTTCGAACTTTATTGAATGATCAAATCACTTGATTGCCATTACATGCCTAAATAACATGTTGGAAATTATGTGTTGAATACAAAAATGTTTTATCTTCATGATTGTATTTGAAAATCTATAGCATAGTCTTGTCCGAATGCATGAAAGAGTTCATTTCATTTTCGGATTCGCTTAACAATTGGAATGCTAAAAATCGGATTTTCTCATACACTCTTATGAAAAATATTTCTTCTGAAATGAATTTGATGAAATAATTCCTGCTTATGAATTCCATCTTGAAATATGGATGATAGTATTTTTACTTGCAAAAAGCTGTTTCACACACATATCTTGACTCAAAGTAAACTCACAAATAGCTGGTATCACAAATGGCTTTCCTCCGTCATGCAAAAAGATTATAACAAAAAAAAAGGGAAGAAGTATTCAAAGCAATCTATGTATCATACCTTCCTTTATATGCTTGATAATTTGCTTATATTATTCCCCTGGTATCACAACTACCATGCTTTTTGTTGATGACAAAGGGGGAGAAATATATGAATTGATACTATAAACACTGATGCTATGATTATGCCATGCTTGCATCACCAAGAGATATATGAACAGATGCTATGATTTGTATCGTGTCAAGATATCAAACAAAAACTTGCATCGAAATTCTACGAGTTGATATCTTACCATGTGATGAAATGCAATACTTGTTACAATATTTGAAATGTGTACATCATGTAATGATATCAAAATCTTACTTCGCAGCTTTACATGTTGATATCTTACAATATGATGAATTGCTACTATTACCATCATTCAAACTTGTTATATTTGAAAATGTAATGATATCAAAATCTTACTTCGCAGCTTTACATGTTGATATCTTACAATATGATGAATTGCTACTATTACCATCATTCAAACTTGTTATATTTGAAAATGAATGTCAAGCCTTGACATCATCTCCAGAGAGATACATCATGATGGAAATCACGATGGGAGTATTGATAAGTTCAAATGATTTGAACTTATCAATATGTCTCTTGAATTCTTTGGTTTTGAATTCAAGAATGACTTATCTCAAGTATGACATATAGACAGGGGGAGTTAAGGTTAACTCCATTATCAATTGATTGTCATCATCAAAAAGGGAGAGATTGTTGAATCTCGAATTTTGATGATGAAGTCAATTGTCATTTGTTATCTAATCTATATGTTGAGATAAGTGTGCAGGATTAACTATGATGAAAGTAAGACATGCAGCAGGAGTTGCGCCGGAGTCAAGACAATGATCACGTTGGGAGTTCGAGAGTTTGATGGAAGTTCGGACAATCGTCGGAGGTTCTGCGGGAACAAATCCGAGAAGTCCATAAGCTTGCCAAAGAAGCTCGTCGGAACTCGCCATGTGAATCGTCGCAAGTCCAGGAGTTTGCCGGAAGTCCGTAGGAGCATCACCGAGGGATCATCGGATGATCGATGGAAGTTCGCCGGAAGCTCGCCAGAAGAAGCGATTGACGCATCGGAGCAAGTTGCAGTAAATGTCTTAGTAAAAATCGTAGTTAGCACAATAATTAAGTTGGAAATGGGAGGTGATCCCATTAACTTAATCTTGGGGCAATTGGTCTCCTGAAAAACCCAAATTGGGCCGAATGGAACAACACATTCGGACCCTGATTTCTGCTAGGTGGTTGAACCGCCCAAGGCAGGAGGTTGCACCGCTTGGGCTCAGTCTCCGAGCGAGACTGGGAGGTGCAACTGCTCCAGCCAGGCGATGGCACTGCCTGGGGCTTAGTCTCCGAGCGAGACTGGGCGGTGCAACCGCCCCTGACAGGAGGTGGCACCACTTGAGCTTGGTCTTCGAGCTCTGCCAGGCGGTGCAACCGCCTCAGTCAGGAGGTGCAACCGCCTGAGCTCAGTCTTCGAGCTCTGTCAGGAGGTTCAACCGCCCCTGATAGGAGGTAGCATCGCCCAGAGGCTCAGTCTTCGAGCTATGCCAGGCGGTGCAACCGCTCCAGTCAGGAGGTGCAACTGCCTGATCCCGGAATTCCGGGAATTGGCACTTTTGAGCTCCAAATTTGAACTGGGTTGGGGCCTATAAATATCCCACCCATTCAGCACTGAAAGAGCAATGAACTAACACCGAAATCTTGATCTTTTTCTGTGATTCTTAGAGCTCAAAATTGTTGTAAAGGTCAAAAGTTCTTCTCCCTCTGTTCTTCCAAGTTCTGAGTTGTAAAGAGAGGAGAGAAAATTCTGTAAGGGTTGTCTCCTAAGCCCGTCAAAAGGAGTGAAACTGTAAAAGGGTTGTTGGCCTTCGCCTATTGAAGGAAGGCCTCTAGTTGACGTCGGTGACCTCGTCGGTGGAGGAAGCCAAAAGTGGAGTGGGTCAAGATTGACCAAATAACTCTAAATCTCGGTTTGCATTTACTTTGAGCATATTATCTTTACTGCAAACCTCCTCTAAAGCTTACTGCTTTCTGCGCATATACGATCGGGTTTCAAGCTTTGCACTTTTGAATCAGCGTTTAGACGTAAATATATTTTTTCGTACGATCATCAAATTTCAGTTTGCATTTACGTTTTGATTTCAATCATAACTGCAAACTGCCTTCATATACTTGCTTAAACTGCATATCGCCTAATCAAGTGATTTACGAATCAGCATTTAGACGTAAATCAGCTTCTTCATACGAACGTCGTATTTCAGTTTGCACTTACACTCTGGTTTTCATCATAACTGCAAATTGCATTCATAGATTGATTTTAATGTTATCTCGCTTGATCTTAAGTTAAAGTAATCTTAGAATCGGCTTTCACACCGAAATCATTTTTATCGTTCGAACGTGCTTTATCGTTGTAAGATTTCCGCTGCACTAATTCACACCCCCTCTTAGTGCTCTTGATCCTAACAGTCCACAGACGATACAGGGGAATCCAATCCATTGGACCTGTCTGTCTTCATTTACCGTATACCTATAGTCCCTCATTCATCTAATATCCCAAAGACCGTATATCGAGCATGGTGCCGTCAGACCCATACGGTTTCTACTCGAGTCTCGCTATTATCGGATTCTCCCGAAGAACTCTTTTCTCTCAACCCGAATGACCCTGACCAAGGATTTGTCTGAGCAAGAACACATGGGATATTCCTCTCATGATGACGAGAGTGGATGATCCTTTATTGACACACAATAGCCCTCGTAAGGTCAACTACCACTCCCAATGACCAGTTGTACTAGATCTGGGACAGCCAAACTTATAAGTCTGGTATCAAAGAGTGGAGCACTCATATAGGACATCCTTGGTATCTCAAGTCTAAGGACCAGATATACCACTAGGACTACGGAATCGCTATCTGACAATAAGGCATCATCAACCATCCAACATTCCGTAAGCGGATCAATCAGTGAACTAATTCTCCAATGAGCACCTGTACTTTATCCCTAGTGTCCCTACACGAGCAGCTATGAGACTAGCTGCATCCATCATATGGACGGGTATACAGCACACTGGTTTGTCCGGTTATCACGATGTCCCTCTCGAGTAACCTATGATCGGGATTATTTATGATATGTGTTTAAAGGTGAATCGATCTCATTTTCGTGATCTCATCACGATCCAATTCCTATTGCACAAATCCAAGGACATCACAATATATATATGCACATATTCAATAATTATAAAGTGATATATGCCAAAATATAATAAGCAAAAGGATTCTGTATCAAGTCACACGTGCCATCACTCGCGTGATTGGCTTGCTGGGCACCTATGACTAGCAAGGAGATGGTCTCCCAGGAAAGCTGGGCGGTGGCACCGCTTGGGCTCAGTCTCCGAGCGAGACTGGGCGGTGCAACTTCCCTAGTCAGGCGGTGGCACTGCCTGGGCTCAGTCTCCGAGCGAGACTAGGCGGTGCAACCGCCCCTGTTAGACAGTGGCACCGCCCAAAGGCTCAGTCTCCGAGCTACCAAGCGGTTGTACCGCCCTAGTCAGGAGGTAGTACCCCTAGGACCCCAAAAATCTGAGAAAAGATATTTTTGAGCTCCAAATTCAAACCAGTTTGGGGCCTATATATACCCCACCCTTTCCTGTATGAAAGTGCACCGAAAATCCAATCTTACTATGTGATTTTTAGAGCTCAAAAGTGTTGTAAAGGCTAGAAGTTCTCCTCCCTCTTTTCTTCCAAGTTTTGATCCTTCAAGAGAGGAGAGAAAAGTTTGTAAGGGTTGTCTCCTAAGCCTGTCAAAAGGAGTGAAACTGTAAAAGGGTGGTTGGCCTTCGCCTATTGAAGGAAGGCCTTTAGTGGACGTCGGTGACCTCATCGGAGGAGGAAGCCAAAAGTGGATATAGGTCAAGATTGACCGAACCACCCTAAATCTCGATTTACATTTACTTTATGTTTTCTATCTTAACTGCAAACTGCCTCCATAGCTTTACATTTTGTATCGGCTTTCATACCAAAATCGCTTTTATACCAAAATCGGCTTTCATACCAAAATCACTTTTATCATACGAACGTCGTATTTCGGTTTGCAATTACATTTTGTTCTCTATCTTAACTTCAAACTGCCTCTATATCTTTACTTTAACTACATCTCGCTTGATCATAAGTTAAAGTGATCTCCGAATCGGCTTTCTTACTGAAATCATTTTTATCGTACGAACGTCATTTTAAATCGTCGAAAGTTTTCTGCTACACTAAGTCACCCCCCCCCCCCCCTCCCCCTCCCTTTTAGTGCTCTTGATCCTAACAATTGGTATAAGAGCTTGGTATTTCTCATTTTGGATTTACACCCAAGAGAATTGACTCTTCATAGCTTTCAAGAGGGCTTATCGGTTGTTCGTCCACCGTTGTTTAACGGATTGGACTACACTTATTGGAAAACTCGAAGGAGAGTTTTCTTGATTTTTATAAATTTGGATTTATGGAATATTATTGAAAACGATTTTCAACTTCCCTCTAAACCAATGAACGAATGGTCGGATTTGGAGAAGAAGTATTTTTATTTAAACACAAAGGCTATGAATGCCTTATTTTGCGGTTTGGACAAAAATGAGTTCAATCGGATTTCTACGTGCGAAATGGCTTTTGATATTTGGCGAACACTTTAAATCACACACGAGGGAACTAGTAGAGTCAAAGACTCGAAAGTTAACATTTTATTGCATGATTTTGAGCTTTTTCGAATACAACCAAGCGAGACTATAACCGACATGTATACCCGTTTCATGGATGTCGTCAATAATCTAAGAGTTTTTGGTAAGAATTTTGATCTCGTAAGCAAGATCTTAAGATCCCTTCCAAAAAGGTGGAATCCTAAAATAACCACAATACAAGAGATAAAAAATTTAAATGATTTTCCATTAGAAGAATTAATCGGGTCATTAATGACCTATGAAATGACACTTTTAGAACATTTTGAACCCGATGAGCACTTGAATCACCTTCCAAATAATAGGAAGGATTTGGAACTTCGGACAAATGAATACCACTTGAGCGATGACTCAAGTGATGAGGACAATGATGAACTTGAACTTCGAACACTAAATTTTAATAAGTTTATTGAACAAAAATTTAAAATAAATAATGAACTTGAACGGAGGAAGAGGCTAAAGAAGAGGAAGGCAACCAAGGATGAATTAAGAACTTCTAATGGTGAAACGACAAATTGGGCATTGATGGGCTTCGACTACAAGGTAAGTAACTCAACTCTCTTGAATTATTTTGAAATTACTTGAAGTTTTTCATGAGTGCTTAATTTAGATAGTAGGAATAGGAAATAAAAAATTATTTTTCAAAAATTATATTATGTTTTTCTTTTTAGCATCATTGAAAAATTAAAAATTTGATCATGAAAAGTATATTGCTAAAGTTTCATGCATGTTATGTTTTGAAATGTTGAATAATGTATGCAACATTAGGGATGATAATTATATGATATGTGATAATGCTTAGGATTAATCCATGCATGTGTATCTTGATGATTTTATGTCATGCATGAATTTTTAAAGTAAATGTTGATTTGAAACTCTCATTTTAGATTAACATGTTTTTTGTCTAATCGTTTTTATGACGTATTAAGATGACATTCTCATGACATATTAAGATGACATAGTGCATGTACATCTATATATGAATTTCTTGATAATCTTTTGATGATAGATGTGATATCATGATGTGTTTGGTCTTGACGGCTTCATGATGAAACTTATGTTTCGATTTTAAATGATGATACATGTTTTCACAAAACACTTGAATACCCTCATATGAAATCAATTGTATGAAATGGAAATGAAATTTCTATCCTATTGAGATTAATGAATTTATTTTACCAATCTTGTGAATCTCATGAAAATAAACATGATAAATATTTTGAAAATAAATGAGTGTATCATGCATTTGGTCTTAATGATTTCTCTTTAACATACTTTTTGAAATCATACTTGATGATGAATATCAAGATATTAAAAGGATGTTATCATGGAATCATGCTTGATGATTTATTTTTTTACCTTTCCGTCTTAAATGTTGACACTTGTTTTATTAAAGGTAAAGGCATGCTTATAAGAAGCAAATCACATGAATAGAAATTTATAAAAACAAAATGCGATCCTCTATCTTATCATCTTTTCAATAAATCTATGCTTGTCATATATGAATTTATTGAATGTGACTTTGAGGATGATTTCGGATTTCACAAATGCTTGATTCATACTTATGATATGAGACACATTTTAAATATGAATCATGTTCAATGCTTCAAACATTTTACATCTCCCTTAATTCATTTTGTTCTCCCTTGTATGCAACAAGAAGAAACTGTTGACCACCTCTATTTTGGTTGTGATTATACAAAATGGATATGGAAGGAGATTCTCCAGCGATTTGAACTGAATAGATTGCCGCAACCAAACTTGCACCAAGAACTAGGCGACCTCATGCAATGATTCTCAAGAAAAGGGCCTCTCACACAACTAGCAAAGGTTACTTTCAGATGCGCTATTTGGTAGATGTGGAAGGAGAGATGTAACAGAATCTTTGAATGTCAACACACAAACAATGCTCAGCTCTTGAAAGAGATTATTAGAGACTCAAGATCCTGTATGGAGCAAGATCTCAAAACGGAGCACTTTACCCAAAGAGAAAAAGATATTTTTATTAAATTTAATTTTGCTATTAGCTAAAGATCTTGGGAATGATGCCAAATTATGTACTCACAGGTAGTTTTGATATATCTAGATAAATATTTTCTATGTTGACTATAATTAGGAGTTATAGTCTACAACATGTGTAGTCATAACTATCGCATTCGCACTTTATGAGTTACTTGGCTTTGTCTATGACTTGTATAAATAAAGCTATTTGTAGAAACTTTACACATAATCAATTTACTTTTACTTACAAAAAAAAAAAATCTTTCGAATTAATGAAATGATATAAATGAATCACTTATCGATATATCTTTTTGAAATATCTTTTTAATGTTATGTTGATAATTTGAGATGCCTATTGGAATTCATGACATGAGATAATTAATCCTTGACTTACTCTTTATATGGCTTGAAAATAGATGTTTAAAATCTTGCTTGATGAGTTGTTTTATAAGATTTTGCATTTACGTCTTGAACCTTCATGCTTATCTTGATTTGGCATATAAAGACTAAGGCATGCTTAGATGAAAAAGAATCACTTAAAAAATGCCTTTCCCATCTGATCGAGATTAATGATTTCATGATATTTTGTGAATCTCGAAATTGATTTTGATGACTTGATTACGAGTTCCAAGTTAATGATTTGACTTGAATGAGTTTTATCTAAATCATAATCTTGATCTTGCAAAATTGGAATCACAAATAATATCTTTTGGTATTCATGAATTGATACTCACAATATGAAAGTATTGGTATTCATGACTTGAATTTGATTGAAACATTGCATGCTTAAATTAATCATTTTCCTATGTTTCAAAAAATTTTTAAATGCCTTATGTGATGATTGAAAATTTTTTTTTTTTGGTAAGTAAAAGTAAATTGATTATGTATAAAGATTCTACAAATAGCTTTATCTATACAAGTCATAGACAAAGCCAATTAACTCATAGAGTGCGAATGCGATAGTTATGACTACACATGCTATAGACTATAACTACCTGTGGGTACATTATTTGACATCATTCCCAAGATCTTTAGCTAATAGCAAAATTAAATTTGATAAAAATATCTTTTTCTCTTCGGGTGAAGTGCTCGATTTTGAGATCATGCTCCATACAGGATCTTGAGTCTCTAATAATCTCTTTCAAGAGCTGAGCATTGTTTGTGTGTTGACATTCAAAGATTCTATTACATCTCTCCTTCCACATCCACCAAATAGCGCATCTGAAAGTAACCTTTGCCAGTTGTGTAAGTGGCCCTTTTCTTGAGAAACATTATATAAGGTCGCCTAGTTCTTGGTGCAAGTTTGGTTGCGGCAGTCTATTGAGTTCAAATCGCTGGAGAATCTCCTTCCATATCCATTTTGTATAATTACAAGCAAAATAAAGGTAGTCAACAGTTTCTTCTTGTTGAAAACAAAGGGAGCATCGGTTAACATGATAGATACCTCTTCTTTTCATATTGTCTATTGTAGGTAGTTTATTGAGAAGGGCCTGCCATGTACATAAGGAGTGTCTTTGTGATCCCGGTCGATCCCATGTCCAACTGCTTGGGACCCACTTGTTATTTCTTTGTCTAATTTGATTCCATACGGATGTGGCACTAAATTTGCCATTGTCATAAGGCCAAATAAGTATATCTGAAGAGTTGTTCCTGATTGGAATAGCTATGATAGTCGGCCAAAGTGATAACATTTCGGGAGAAATAGGATTAGGGAGACACCAGGTACCGTTAGCAATGAACTCGGAAACCTTCCAATCTTTGGGAGCCCCAAGATCTTTTCGTATTCTGTCGCCATATATGGTAAATTGGGATAGCATTTCCAAACCGAAAGACGAAGGGGGGCTAAATTTGAGAAATACTAGAGATTGGAATCAAGCATGCCTGGTACAACAATTGTGGGATCTTTTGCAAAACAAATGTTCCTTATGGTCACAATGGGTTTCTACTAGGTATCTTTCAAAGGAATCAATCTGGGAAATTTCAACAAGAACATACCACTCTTCAGCTTGGAAAGGAATTTTAAAGGCAAGGAATTGGCTAATCAAACACATTTCTTATGCAATCTCTTCTGGAACTAGTACTAATATGTGGTGATGATTGAAAATTAGTTTTCTTTATGATGAATCACGAATCATGACTTGATCTATTAAAAAGATTTGTCAAATGAATCATGTCCTTCTTGAATTTTCTTGATATCATGACATGATTTTGTAATATGGCTTGTATAATGATTGATTTTTTTAGCCATTGATTTCTCCCTTCTTTTCGATAATGATAAAGGGGGAGTTAGTTTACTAGCCTGCATATTTCAAAGGAAGGAAAATTTGCTAGCTCGATCATTTCATTGAAAGAACTTGCTATCATGAACACCACCAATGAATTGCAAATCTTGCAATATAAAGAGAAGCAAAGAATTGCTATCTCGAAAGAGGCAAAAAATGTAAAACTTAGAAAACTTGCAATATAATTGCTCTTGACATGCTTTGTATCAAAAATAGGTTGATATCCTTAAAAGCACATTAAATTTTTTAATGTATCGCAATGTATCACATGTATCACAAATTGAAATTTTTTTGACTATTATCATATCATGTTTAACAATTGATGTCTTTCATGACATGATTTCTTTGCATTGTTGTCTTGTATGTATCATGTGATGATTGAAATATTGATTGATGCTAATTCATAGTTTATGTAAAAGTCTAAATCATTGGTTCGTCTCCTTCTTTTCGGCAATGACATAGGGGGAGAAAGCTTGTACTCTTCCCTTCTTTTTGACAAAAACAAAGGGAAGAAAGCTTTTGCTAGTCAGAACATGCAAAGAAAAGCAAAGTGCAATCTTGCACAAGAAGCAAGTGTTGAATTGCCATGATTGAATTTATGAATCTTGCTATGCTTTTGTGCGTATATGTTGTGATGAAAAGCTAGCTTGTATGTAGTAAAACTTGCATATCATAAAAATTGCTAGCTTGGAGTCTAAAGAGAAGCAAACAGTTGCTATCTCAAGAAAAGCTAAACATGCTAAACTTGCACTTTGCAACGGAAGCAAAATTGCGAGCTCAAACATTGCAAAGGAAGCAAAAATTTGCTAGCTTGCAACTTGCATATTTCAAGAAGCAAAAGTTGCCTTCTTGAACATCTCTAATTTGCTAGCTTGCATGATGTAGAAGTTGCTATCTCAAAAGAAGCAAAAGTGCTATCTTGTATGTTGTAAAACTTGCATATCTAAAACTTGATAGCTTGAATGTTCTAAGCATGATGTAACACTTGCTAAATTTTCTAGCTTCAAAACTGCATAATGATAAAACCTGATATTATGTTTTTCATGCAATGAGCTGAACTTATATTACAAACACAAGAATAGTTGTACTTCTCCTTTTTATTGATGACAAAGGGGGGAGAAGTATGTTGATGACATGACATGTTATGCATAAGTTTATGATGACATGTTGCTTGGATTTTTGGATCCAAGAGTTTCTATCAATATGGCATATTGATAGGGGGAGTTTGTTTAAACTCCGGAAATTAAGGTTAACTCCATCATCAAGTGGTTGTCATCATCAAAAAGGGGGAGATTGTTGAATCTTGTATTTTGATGATGAAACCACTTGATATATGTTTATGATTTAATCAGCGTTTTGAGTGACGCAGGATGCTTCGATCAGGATGAGACAATTAAAGTAGGAAAAATCATGTTGTGCCAGAGGAACATGTCAGAAGATTGGACGTCAGGCTGGTGGATCGGTCGACGTATCGATAGAAGGCTTTGGGCCATGGACTCGGGCATCAGGCCAAGAAGAGTGGGTATTGTGCTAAGGATATTGGAGTTGCGGAGTCAACTGACCAATTGGGTAATAGGCTGCAAGAGAGGACGATACGCCGAAGAATCGGACGAAGCGTCGAGGGACCAATGACATGCCGAACAACTTGGTTAATTACTTAGGATTAATTGTCTTGATCGAAGTTTTGTTTTACTTGTGCAGGATTAACTACGATGGAAGTAAGACATGCAGCAGGAGTTACGCTGGAGTCAAGACTATGATCACATTAGGGGTTCGAGAGTTCGACGCAAGTCCGGACGATTGTCGGAGGTTCTGTGGGAACAAATCCGAGAAGTCTAAGATCTTCCTAAAGAAGCTCATCGGAACTCACCAAGTGAATCATCGCAAGTTCAGGAGTTTGCCAGAAGTCCACTGGAGCATCGCCGAAGGTTCATCGAATGTTCGCCGGAAGCTCGCCGGAAGAAGCGATTGAGGCACCGGAGCAAGTTGCAGTAAATGTCTTAAGAAATATCGTAGTTAGCATGTAGATTAAGTTAGGAATGGGAGGTGATCCCATTAACTTAATCTGGGGGCAATTGGGCCATTGATAGACCCAAATTGGGCCGAATGGATCAACCCATTCGGACCAAAATTCCTGCTAGGCGGTGGCACTGCTAGGGTCGACGGGTGGCACCGCCTAGGAGATGGTCTCCCAGGAAAGCTGGGCAATGCAACTGCCTAGGTCAGGCGGTGGCACCGCTTGGGCTTAGTCTCCGAGTGAGACTAGGCGGTGCAACCGCCCCAATCAGGTGGTGGCACCGCCTATGCTCAGTCTCCGAGCGATTATGTGTCAAGCGGTGGCACCGCCCAGAGGCTCAGTCTCCGAGCGCCAAGCTGTTGTACCGCCTCAATCAGGAGGTAGTACCACCAGGACCCCGAAAATTCGGAAAAAGATATTTTTGAGCTCCAAATTTAAACCAGTTTGGGGCCTATATATACCCCACACTTTCCTGCATGAAAATGCACCGAAAATCCAATCTTACTTTATGATTTTTAGAGCTCAAAAGTGTTGTAAAGGCTAGAAGTTCTCCTCCCTCTTTTCTTCCAAGTTTTGATCCTTCAAGAGAGGAGAGAAAAGTTTGTAAGGATTGTCTCCTAAGCCCGTCAAAAGGAGTGAAACTATAAAAGGGTGGTTGGCCTTCGCCTATTGAAGGAAGGCCTCTAGTGGACGTCGGTGACCTCATCGGAGGAGGAAGCCAAAAGTGGATGTAGGTCAAGATTGACCGAACCACTCTAAATCTCGGTTTACATTTATTTTCTGCTCTCTATCTTAACTGCAAACTGCCTCCATAGCTTTACTTTAACTGAACTTCGCTTAATCTAAGTTAAAGTAACTTCCGAATCGGCTTTCGTACCAAAATCGCTTTTATCGTATGAACGTCGTATTTCGATTTGCAATTACATTCTGTTCTCTATATTAACTGCAAACTGGCTCTATATCTTTACTTTAACTACATCTCGCTTGATCACAAGTTAAAGTAATTTTCGAATCGGCTTTCTTACCGAAATTATTTTTATCGTACGAACGTCATTTTAAATCATCGAAAGTTTTCCGCTGCACTAATTCACCCCCCCCTCTTGGTGCTCTTGATCCTAACAACAACCGCAGCCACCTTCCCCTCTTCCTCTTCTTCTTCCTTTACTTCTTTTCTTTCCCAGCTGCAACTACTGTAGTCGCATCCACAACCGCAGCCACCCCAGCTGCAGCCTCTTCTTCCTCCCCAGCTCTTCTTCCTCTCCTTCTCTTCCTGCTGCAGCTACCACCACCGCAGCCGCAGCCCCTTCTTTCCCTTCTCTTCTTCCTCTCCTTACCTTCTTCCTTACTCTTCTTCTTTCACAACCACAGCTGCAACAGTTGCAACTGCCACAGTCGTAGCCACAGCTCCCCTTCCTCTCTTCTTCCTTACCTTCTTTTCTTCCTCTCCTTCTTCTCTTCTTCTCCCCTTCTTCCCTTCTCCTCCCTGACGCCTCACACCTCCTCGCTGCAGCCCTTGCCGCAGCCACCTTCCTCTTTTCCTCTTCTTCTTCTTCTTCTCTTCTCCTCCTCTTCTTCTTCTTCATCTCCTCTTCTTCCCTTCTCCTCCCTAACGCCCCCACACATCCTCTCCTCCTCTGTTTCCCTCTGCGGGAAACATAGGTGCTGCAGCCCTAGCTGCTGCAGCTACCTCTCTCTCCTCTCCCTCTTCCCTCTCTTCTCCTTCTTCTTCTTCTTTTCTTCTCTTCTCCCTCTTCTTCTTCTTCTTCTTCTCATCTTCTTCCCTTCTCCTCTTCTTCCCTTCTCCTCCACGACGCCTCACACCTCCTCTATTTCCTCGTGCAGGAAACAGAGGTGCTGCCGCCCTAGCTGCAGCCACCTCCCTTTCCTCTCCCTCTTCCCTCTCTTCTCCTTCTTCTTCTTCTTTTCTTCTCTTCTCCCTCTTCTTCCCTTCTCCTCCCTGACGCCTCACACCTCCTCGCTACAGCCACCTTCCTCTTTTTTTCTTCTTCCCTTCTTTCTCTTCTCTTCTCCTCCTCTTCTTCTTCATCTGTTCTTCTCCTTTTCTTCCCTTCTTTTCTCTTTCTCCTCTTCTTCTCTCCAACGCCTCAACGGGAAACATAGTGCGTTGGAGGCGATGGGATAAAATCGTAATTTCTCTTTCTCTTTTCTTTTTTTTCTTGAGCCTAATAGTTTAATCCCTAAAATTTCTATATTTACAAATAGATCCTCTAATTTACAAATAGGTCCTTACGTAAATTTCAAAAATGAGAGATATTACACATAAGGCATCTTCAATCGAAAAATAATATGAAAATCAACTTGAGACACATTATTACTTATTAAAAACATACATAGGATTATCATTACATTTAAATCTAACATTTTATTCCTTTATCATAAAATATATAATTTTTATTATCATTTTTAAAATTAGCTAGAAAAAAAAACATGATCCCCTTTTATTAATTTATTTTTTGTATTTTATATACTAATTTAAAAACAACATATGAAATGCATCAAGTAATTTTAAAATAAATTAAGGAGGTTTCGGGTGAGTCATTTACCTCATCGTCGAGAGCCATTAAGGCGAAGTTCATCGTTTCATCTTTATCGGTTTGCTCCTCGCCATTGGATGAGCTCAATTCATCCCAAAGTGCTTCCCTCTTTTTGCGTTCATAGCAAGTAGTTACGTTCTTTAAGTTTATTTTTATTCTTTAATTCTTATTTAATGAAGTTCAAATTTACCATTACTTGAGCTTTTGCTCGAGTGGTCTTCAATTGTTCTAAGTGTCAAAACCTTCTTATTCTTTGGAAGGTTGTTCCCAAGTTCATCATGTTCAACATATGCCATAAAACTCATTTCATACGTCATTAAAGACCAAATAAGTTCTTTGAGTGGAAACTGGTTTAAGTTCTTTGATTCTTGTATTGTCATTATTTTCGAATCCCAAATTTTAGAAAGTGATCGTAAAACTTTATTAACAAGTTCAAAATTCGAAAAACATTTATCAAGTGCTTTTAAACCATTGACGACATCCATAAAACGATTGTATATGTCAACAATGGTTTCGCTCGGCTTCATTCGAAATAGTTCAAAATCATGCATTAAAAGATTGACTTTAGACTCTTTAACTCTATTCGTGCCTTCGTGTGTAACTTCAAGAGTGTGTCAACTATCGAAAGTCGTTTCGCAAGTAGAAATCCGATGGAATTCATTTTTGTCTAAGGCGCAAAATAAGACATTCATAGCTTTTGCATTTAAAGAGAAAGTCTTCTTCTCCAACTCATTCCAATCGTTCATTGGAAGAGAAGACTTTTGAAAACCAAATTCGATTATATTCCATAAATCAAGATTCAACGAAAGCAAAAAAACTCTCATTTGAGTTTTCTAATATGTATAGTCCATCCTATTGAACATGGAAGGATGAATGAGAGAGTGACCCTCTTGGAAGCCGAAAAGAGTCATTTCTTTTTAGGTGTTAAACCAAATGAGAAAAACGTGGCTCTGATACCAACTGTTAGGAATGAGTTGACACTAAGAGGAGGGGTGAATTAGTGCAGCAGATAAAATTACGTCGATTCAAAATCTCATTGTGATTAAATCCATTTCGGAATATGTTAGCTTGAAAGCATACGAAAGAGTGTAGTGGTGTCACGCCCTGTCAAAATATCGATGATATTTAAAGTTTTTCATAATAAACCAATCTAGAATCGAAACTAACATTTGAGGACACTGAAAAATATTCAATCAAATTCACATCCATAAAACCTATGCAGTTTATAATCATGTATCACAGTACTCGATAATTCAAATTTATGAAACCTAAACCAACTTAGCAAAACAATAACAACACTTATAAATCCACAAGTGAAATAGTTTATACAATCAGAACTCCAACCATTTACCACCAGTTCATATCATTGTAAACTAAACTTAACATTTCAAAATTTCAAATACGAGAGATCTTTTAACACTTCTACACGACATATCCATTCAAGTTCATCGACAACATTTTATTACATACAAAATACACTTATACAACAATAATCACAATATATCCACCAATAAGATTTGCCTACAATTCTGAATAGCACTCGACTGCCTCAGCCCAATACAAACATCTCAACGAGTGACAAGCTGACTTGAAAGATTTATGTAGCAACGGGATGAGCATATAAAGCTCAGCAAATGACTAACATATCCATAGCATGGAGAACAGTTTTTAAACAAATAAGGTATCAAAAATACAAATCAGAGATACAAGATGAAAACAGAGGCATGTTTTGTTTGAATGCAGAATTACGATGTCGTTTCGTTTGAAGCATGTTTTGTTCATATAATCGAGGAAAGGTAATTGGAGCATATCATTGGCATAAGGAGCATTTCCATGGCATATGGTATATTTCAAGGCATAACAAAGACATATAAACATTTTGGAAATATATCAAAGAACAAAACATGAATAGAAGCTCAAATGTCACATGACGTTGCATTCATTTCATTCTTATCCAAAGAATGCATATAAATACAATTAAAGCCTTAGATATCATGTCAAACACATAGAAGGTGAAGTGGAATCATAACATAATATGGTCCATTCATTTCTGAATGACCACCAAACATAAGTCTCCCACGTTTGGGAGCTCCATCCACTCATATTTGAGTGAAGTCATAAGAGGCCGGTAGAGTATCGCGGGCTCTAAGTATAACTCTCTTTACCATTTCTAGTAAAGGTTTACATTTATCCCACAAACACTAGAGTACAAAAGGATAGTGAACAATAAAATTGGGACATATCGAAATCACATGCGGAAACAACAGAATGCATGTGCCTATACAAAACATTATGATACAAACTTGAACTTTACATAATAAATGCAGGTATACAAATAATTGAAGAACAAAAGTATACAAAAATTCAAGGCAATAATGTAGAGCTCAACTTAAGTAAGGGTTTTTGCTGAAATCGATTTCCAAGAAGAAGAAACAAGAGGAGGCAAAATCGACCAAAGCTTGATTCTGGCATAATTTAAGAGGTAGATTGTATAGATTATTTGGATAACCAATTATGCTCCAATTTATACAAAATGATGTCATTCGAAATCTGTGTTAATCTACTTTCAGATAAATCAAATTTATCATGAATTGGAGTTTGTTGTAGGGAGTTGCAAATAATTTCGTAGCCAAAGGTCTGAAAATATAAGCTCTATTTTACTGAGTCCATAGGGTCGATGAAAACAATTGTTTCAGTTTACAATTGTATTCCAAAAATTTTAAATCAGGCTAGAATAGAAAGCATTTTGAGTCTAGTTTCGAGTAAATCATACTTTTCATGAATCTGAGTTCTTAGCAGAAAGTTATAAGTAGTTAAGCAATAAGAGATCAGAAATTATAGTCTATAGTTTACATAATATGTAGGGTTAATTGAAACAGAAGTGTTAATAGGCATTTAAACTCCAAATCATTCAATCTTAGTATCGAAATAAAGATCTTTGAGTCTACTTTCAAATGAATTAGGTTTGCCTAAATCAGAGTTTAGTGCTAAAAGTTAGGTTTGAAACAGTGCATAGAGGTCAGATTACTGAAAAATTATAGATTCATGACTTTGTATCAAAACGAAAGAAAGGTTTGGTGCCAAGTTGAAATCTTTCGAAATTATGAAGAATTAAAATGAAAACAGAGATTATGAATTCTATAGGATGGGGTTAGAACACTTGCCTTAGAGTTTGATTCCCAAATGTGGGGAGTTGATGCAAAACCTCAAGCAAAGCTTCCTCTTCTTCTTCTTCTTCTTCTTCTTCTTCTTCTTCTTCTTCTTCTTCTTCCCTTCTCTTCTCAAAATAACACTGGTTACAGAAACTTAAGTTTTCTTTCTTTAATCTCTTATCTAATTACTCTAATTACTTGGGTTTGGCTAATACAAGTATTGTAAGGTGTCATGCATGCATGAAAGGGGGCTAGGTGTCATCTTTAGAGCAAACATAAGTGGCACCATTAGGTTAGCTAGTGACACATGTCCACCATTTTTTTTTCCTTTAACTTAAATCTGAATCTTTCATAAATCATATCAAACTTCTAATATTTACATTTAGGTCCCTAGCCATAAACTTCTAATATAATATCATTTGATGCATAAAATTATTAAATAATCCTCATATTTACAAACAAGCATGTACTAAATTTTTGAAAATGGGGGATGTTACAAGTGGATGTAAAGAAAATAAGGCAATTTGTAGTTAAGGTAAATAGTAAAACAGAA